>NC_136752.1:28727870-28760370 GCF_936440315.1 Barbus barbus | reverse complement strand
AATAGAAAGTTCTAAAGGACAGCATTTATTTGAAATAGAAATCTATTGTCTATACTGTCACTTTTGATCAATTTTATACAGCCTTGATGAATAAAAGTATTAATTTGTTCAACTTACTCCTATTTTATGGATTTTGCATAACATTATTTTAATGATAATTTAAGCACATTTCACCACCAAATAATGAGAATCTAGTGAAAATCACCACTGCGAATGATGGGAATATTTCTAAATGCATTACAGCAATGCATTACCATGTTTATTTGTCATGCAAATCATTCAATCCAAACACGTAATGAAAAGCCTGAAATAGGCTCGCTGTTGTTAAGGCAAATTTCAGATTTACATGCACTCAAATGTCAAGTAAAGTCTAGTTTGGTTTCAAATGGTCAGTTCTTCACCAGAATAAAGTGCAACGTCTGTGAAATAATGACTTTGTGAACTGGCAGTGCTGTAGTTCAGTAGGTCAGTACGATCGGTGAAATCCTGGTCTTCCTAAACCAGTTTAAGCGTGACAGAAGTGTGTTAGCAGCTAATGGCTTCATTATCTCTCACGCTACTAGATTTCCAGAAACGGGTCCGAGGGGAGACACTTTATGAATATGGGTCAATGAATGAAAGCAGTTTTGTAAAAGATAGGCGCCCGTTTCTGGGAACTGCAACAACCTGGGAAATCACAGATCTAATGAGGATCGGCCGGAGACACACAGACGAGTCCGAACGTCTGAGACACCAGAGAACATGCTATTTTATTTATTAAGTTGTGAGGATCTGAATGATTTCTTATTGATTCGAGATCTCAGAGATTCATCAAAAGCGTCTAATTGATATCAGATTATGGCTGTGGTCTCATGTGTTTGGATGCTGTAGCAGAAAGCACTGAGAGAGGAAAAGGCCTGTAAGAGTTGTTGATCCTCCCACTGTGTGTGGGTTTGAGCTATTTATATTCAGAGAGAAATGGAGCATTGCAGAACGCCCTGGGCTACAGGTGTGTGTGTGTGTGTGTGTGTGTGTGTGTGTGTGTGTGGGAGTGCGTGAGACAGCATTACTCTACCGGACACGCCTATTTTAGTATTATTTATGCACTGTTATAGTCTTCATTAATTATTTAGAATAATTTTTATTTTTATATTTTATATAATTTTAGTTACTTTTATCATTTTTATTGTTTTTTATTTTAAATATTACCATTTAGTTTTAATTTATTTTATTTTAAAATTTACTTTAGAATATAAATATAATTAAAATAATCTTGCCTTGGCAGCTAACTGAAATAAGGTTTTCATCTAATATTTATATTTTATTTTATTTCAGATTTATTTCAAATAACAAAATGTTTTAATAGGTTTAATTTTAATTGCCAAAAATAACTCTGGAGCTAGACTAATAATAGCTACATTAATTACAGTAGAAAAATTATTAAGTCATGAAAATTATGTTAAAAAGTGCTTTTTAACATAAATAAAACATTTTGCCATATTTCACCACAAAATCAGAAGCTAGAAATAAGAAATAATATTTTGCATAAACAAAACCAATTTTAGAAATGCTGCTTTGGAAACTGTCCAAAATTAATTTGTTTTACTTTATTTTAAAATTAATTAATTTTTATTTTTATTGTAGAGTCTTTCCATAATTTATATTATTTTAGAATTTGCCTTTGGCAACTGAATGAAAGAGGTTTAAGTTTTTCATCTAATATTTATATTTGATCATATTTCAGCAATATTTCATTTAACAAAAATGTTTTAATAGTCAATAACGTGTTTTTCATTAAAATATTCATTGATTTTTATTTTAGCAATGATCTAAAGAACACTGTTTCACTGATTTAACGTTTAATTTAATAATTCAGTGAAATGTTTTGAAACATTTTGCTCTTGCTTGTTCCTCTGCCGTCTGACTACAAAAACAGCTACAAATATAAGCTTCATCAATAATGCATCATGAACCAACCAGCAAAAATAATCTGCCAATCCAGTCAGAGAACGTTCATTTCTCAGCCGTCTGATTCATAGAAATATGCCATTTTTACTACATACACTGTAAAAAATATTTTAGATTATTCGAGTGCGTTTTACAAAAAAAAATACTATTTCAATCTTCCTTATTCAATGTGTTACTTTGAATTATTTGTGAAATTTACTAGCAATTTTTGAGTAAAAATAGTTTCAAATTAAATCCTGCATTAATTTTGGAGTCTATTAAACCAGAACAGAATTAGTGCATCACAAATTATAGCATGCTGAAAAACAGTGTACCAAAGGTGCTCGGATGGCATATTATTTCTAATGGAGTTTTGAATACATGTAACTATGTTATCTAGTTGGGCACTTGTTTATACATGCATCAGACTAAAGGATTATGGGATACCTGGAATATGTGGGTCCTCCAGGCCGGTGGGCACCTTCCACTGGTCCACCTGTAGTTTCAGAGCGTTTACTTCATCAATGTCTCCAGGAACCCTGAGACACACAAACACACGACAGACTTCAGCTTTAATAAACAGAGCTTTCTGTGTCTAAAGTTATATTGATTCATATATTGTTTTATCTTAAAACAATTCATTCCATATAATCTGTATTTATTGTGCCGATTAGTTTTCATCTGAATATATATATGTGTTTATATATCATTGTCTTCTTATTATATATTATATGTGACCCTGCAGCACAAAAGTAGTCTCCAGTCGCTGGGGTATATTTGTAGCAATAGCCAAAAATACATTGTATGGGTCAAAATTATACATTTTTCTTTTTTGCCAAAAATCATTAGGATATTAAGTAAAGATCATGTTCCATGAAGATATTTAGTACATTTCCTACCGTAAATATATCAAAACTTTATTTCTGATTAGTAATATGCATTGCTAAGAACTTCATTTGAACAACTTTAAAGGAGATTTTCTCAATATTTAGATTTTTTTGCTCCCTCAGATTCCAGATTTTCAAATAGTTGCATCTCAGCCAAATATTGTCCTAATAAACCATACATCAATGGAAAGATTATTTATTCAGCTTTCAGATGATGTATAACTCTCAATTTAAAAAAAAAAATTACCTTATGACTGGTTTTGTGGTCCAGGGTCACATATGTAATATAATAAGACAGTGAAATGTAAAAAAACAAGCAATGTGACAATAAAAAAATAAAAAAATAAAATACAGAAATTAAAACAAAAAGACAATAAAAATGCAAATAAATAAAAATAAAATGCAAAAATAGAAATGAAAACTAAAAATAGAAATAAAAAAAATAACACAATAAAATGCAAGGACAGAAATAAAAACAGTAAGAGAATAAAATGCAAACAAAATTGAAATAAAAATAAGAAGACACAATAATGTCTATGGACAGCAACTCCACCTAAAAGAAGATGACTAGACACTTTACGGCTCAAATAACACACAATGTTAAATTCATGTAAATGTTTAAACAAAAACACAAGAATCAAGAATCTGTGTTTAGTGTTAAACGACACAACCTGACAGAAGCAACAGCATCTAGAAATGAAGCTGTGAATAAAGGCAGAATGTTCCTGTAAATGTGTTCATTCTCAGTGTGGGACGAGCAGCCACAGATCACCAGGACTGTCCTGATCGGGGTTCAAACCAGCCGATGAGATGAGCGCTTTAGTCCTAACCAAAACACTGAAGGACGGACTGATTTAAGGTGCTCTCATTATGAGCTGCTGCAGGGTCAATGACCTGCGAGTGGCAATTCTCTCGGGTTAATTAGGGCTGAAAATTCACAGGATATTTAAAATGACCAGGAACACTGCAGTCATTTTAATGCACATTTAATTTGGTAATTAAATGTCATAGTGTGTCATTACATTATTTTCACAAGTATGAGAGCATTAGGAGATGTTTAATAGCTTCTCTGATTTAAACTTTAGCAGTAAAAACGTTTAGAGTTTGATTCATTTCTGTGAATCAGTTCAGTCTGTTTGAATGAATCAGTTCAAAACTCTGATTCTACTTTTCGTTTGCATCATTCAAGAATATTCACAATAGTCTCAGTGTGGCATTTTGTCATGCTTTATAAACATATAATACTGTTCAGAAGTTTGGGGTCAGTAAGATTGTTTTAAAATGTTTGTGAGTCTCTTCTGCTCACCAAGGCTGCATTTATTTGATGAAAATACAGTGATTGTGAAATATTACAATTTAAAATAGCTGTTTTCTATGTGAATATCTGTTAAAATGTAATTTATTTCTGATGCGCAGCTGTATTTTCAGCATCATTTCTCCAGTCTTCAGTGTCACATGATCTTCAGAAATCATAATCATATACTGATTTATTATTATATGCTATAATAAGCGTAATTTAATATTTTTGTGGAAACTGCATATTACTGAATATTAATAATAATACTTTTCTTGTGTGTGCCTTGATATGTTTTAACTAAATGTTTACTCCTTTTTTATTACTTAAGGTGATAAAGTAAAGTCAAATAAGACAATGAAATGCAATAAATAAATATGACAATAAGTGCAAAAAAGAAATAAAAAATAAGACAATAATAATAGAAAACAACAATAAGTCAATTCAAACTATACAACAATAAAATGCAAAAATAGAAATAAAAATAAAACAATAAAAAAAGGGAAATAAAAACAATAAGACAATAAATGCAAAAAGAAACAATAAGAATATAATACCCACAAATTGAATTTTTTTCTAAATATATAAAAATATAATAAATTAAATATAAAAATTTATTATAAAAAAATTAAATTAATCAATAATAATGATGCATATAACATAATTTTAAAAAAATTCTTATTTCTTAAATTATTTCGTATCTTATTTTCTTAAACTAAATCGTGACAGTTTTTTACTACTTAGATTAAACTATTTGAATTTTGCTTGAGAACAAGAATCTTTGGTTCAAAATGACATTTTCTTTGAATAGATAAATAAATAATACTGTCAAAATAATATCTTATATATATATATATACACACACACACACACACACACACACACACACACACACACATATATATATGAAATGTTTGATGAAGGCTGATGTGTGACCTGAAGATGCCCTCGGTCTGGTCTCCGTTCAGGCTCAGCACTTCCTCTGAGAGGCGCGTCTGAACCCACGGCAGCTGCCGGTCAGGATAACGGTCCTTCTGCATCGTCATCACTTCCTCCAGAGACGAGCCGAACATGGAGGGCCGAAAGATGGCGTTACGAGCGTGAGCGATCTCCTCGATCGAGGGCTTGTTCAAACCCTGCAGACACACAGAGCAGAAAACAATTCAGAGCTAAAATCATCGCAGTGCATGCTGGGATTGCTGAGTCTGCAGACGAGCTCCTACACACTTCTCCAGATATATATGTATAAGTATGCTATTATGTTACCAAATGTTTAGCTCATACCAATCAATGAATAATGAACCTCAATGTGCGGCAATCTTAATAAAATTGCTGAGCTACATTTCACTGCAAAAAATGGCTTATCTTACTTAGTATTTAGTCTTGTTTCTAGTCAAAATATCTACAAATTCTTACATCAAGATATTTTACTAGATAAGCAAAATGACTTAAGATATTTAGTCTTGTTTCTAAATTAACTAAATTAAGTCCATTTTGCTTAAAACAAGTAGAATTATCTGCCAGTGGGGTAAGTAAAATTCTCTAATTCACTGATTACATTTATTTAGAAAATATTATTTTAAACACATATTTAAGTTTAAAATAATACTGCCAAAAGCATTCTTATTACATTCACATTTTCACTGATTGTGTTCATTTTAAATATTTTACATTTATATTATACGTTTGAAAATAATATTTTTATTGATTAATACTATTTATATAATATTTTCATTAAATTAATACTGATTACGTGCACATTTTAAATATTTTAAATTCATTTATTCAAATTGAAATAATAAAATACTGATTACATTCATTCATATATATATATATATATATATATATATATATATATACATATTTAAAAATAATATTGTCAATGATTACATTAATTTAGAAAATTGTATTTTCAAACTAATAGAAGGAAATGGTATCCAGTATAATATTTGCTCTACTAATACATTTACTGATGAAATCATATATTATTTATTTGCATAAAGAAAATACTTAAAATAAATAAATAAATTATTTTTTTTTTCAAGAAAACCTGAATTTTTTATTTTAGAAAACAATATTGGGCAATAGTCTTAAATAAACAAACAAACCCCAAACTCTGCCTTTTCATATTTTTCCAGATCTGGAAATGACTCAAATCAAATCCCACACTATTCCATACTTGGATCTCTGCCTTTTTACCTTTTATGCATGCGTGCATGATGCTTTGAATAACGCCTATGTAGGCAGCACACTAGGGTTTTGGAGCAGAGCCGTGTTTTGAAGCGTTACCCCGCTGAGCGTCTGGCACAAACACACATTTGCACACAAACCCACTGGAATCTCCACAGGACACACTGCCATCACAAGCGTTCACACCAAACACATGTATGTGTTTCACACCGGGATCATCCCGTCACGCGTGTGCGATCACACCCATCATGCATCAGTGCTGTCAGAGCACAAATCACCACGCGACGTTCTGAAACACACAGCCCATCGTCACGGCGACGTCTCCAGGGCAACAGGGGAATTCCGGAAACTGAATGTTAATTAAAACTGTTAAATAGCAGGACGAACCAGACCCCCACGACAATTCACAGCCAATTATCACACGCAGCGCATTAGAGCACAAACAGACGCCAGACGCTCTGCAAACACTGAACCATTCATTCAATGGAAAAACTAAAATATTTTTCTAAATTTCTGTCTATTTTCACATTTAATTCAATGTGTTAAATTGCATACAATTTTAAATATTTTAAATTCATATTATAAGCTTTCAAATAATAATAATAATAATGATAATACATATTTTAATAATAAATAATAATATAATAAAAATAAAAACAATAAGATAATACTGATTAGAATTACGTTTTCACTGACTGCTTATAAGTTTGAAAATAATATCGTCAAAATAATACAATTATACAGAATTTTCATTTTCACTGACCGCATACATTTTAAATATATTACATTCATCTAAGTTTTAAAATAATATTTACAATAAAATAATATTTTCAAAAATAATAAAACAATACTTGCATTACATTACAATCACATCTTCACTAATCGCATACATTTAAATATTTTAAATTCATATAAGTTATAAAATAATAAATGTCACTGATTACATGTATTTAGAAAATTTTCTTTTAAAATTATGAAATAATATTCTACAATAAAAAAATCTAAAATAATACAGATAATATTTACATTTTAACGGACTGTGTTCATTTTAAATGTTTTAAATTCTTACTATAAATGAAATATAAATACAAATATAGCAAATATTTTAAAGTCTTAAAATAATATTGCCAAAACTTCATTTTTAATTCAATGTGTTATATGCTGTTTCTTTGTCATTATTTATGAGAACTAGTAGCAGTTTCTGAGTGAAAACAGTTTCAGAGTAATTCCTGCGTCATGCTGTAAGAGTTTGCGCTCTGAGAGAGTGAAGTCACGCACCTTCTTGGCTCCGGTGAGCGCAGATTTCTGTAGTTTACGGTAACAGTATTTTGCATAGCTGCTAATCGCCACTCCTGCAACACAGAAACACAAGCAGACGTCAAATATAACACACATTCAGCTTCAGATATTCAGCATCTTAAGAGCCTAATAACTGCCGGGTCAGTGTGGAGCGTACAGTATAAAACAGTGTCTTAATTTCACTTTGCTGCGTGCTTTAACAGTTTGCATGTTGCATGAAGCAAAATATGTAAACTTAATATTCATTCAAAAACAGTTTTGACTTTGCATTCCTTACTAATTGTATTCTTGCTAAGCATTGAAAAATTTAGCAAATTTGCACACTATTTATCTACTGTAGCTTCACATCCTGTTGTGTGTTTTATCATTGCTAATATCACTGGAATACTTATAGTTTAGATCAAATATTTTGGTATATTTCATTCTAAGTTCTGAGTTAAAAACATTACTGAACAGCAGCATTATAAATATTTTTTCAAAAAAAATAATTGAATTTATGGTTAAAACTATTGAAAAAAGCATATATATATATATATATATATATATATATATATATATGCTATATTATATATTATACATATATATATATATATATATATATATATTATATATTATACATATACATATATATACATATATATATATATATATATATATATATATATATATATATATGTATGTATATATAATTAGCTTCTCAATTAAATGCATCTAAAATTAAAAATGAAAACAGGAAATATAAAAATCAAATCAAATTCAAAATATAAACTTGAATTAATTAATTAAAATGATATTATAATAGTATGCCAGTGATACTAAAATAACATTCACATGTTTAAATACTTTAAAATCATATTATAAAATATTCAAAATAAAACGTTACTAAACTAACTTCCTAAATATGATTAACTAAACTTTTAAAATCCTTTTAAAACGAAAATCTTCATAAAACTAAAAACTTTTTAAACTTTAAAATGATTATTTAACATAATTCAATATATTTAATATAATTTATATTTTACAATTTTATATTACTATATTTCATATATTTATTATTTAATATAATAAAAAGACATTAAAAAAACAAGACCTAATAAAAATGAAAAAAGCACACAAAAATTGCTAAAAATTTAACTATTAAAATTTAACAGAAAATAAAAATAATCCAATTCAAAATATGAACAAAAATCAGTCAGTGATACTAAAATAAGATTCGTATGTTTACTCCACATCCAAGTGAAAAAATGTCTATAACTTGATTGGAATTGCAGGAATTGATTTATTTGGATAGTGGCTTCTGTCCAGATTATAAGCTATTAAGTATGGCTTCTTTCTTGTTATTTGTGAAATTTACTAGCAATTTCTGAGTGAAAATTAGTATTTCCTGCATCATTGTGTAAGAGCTTTGCTTTTTAAATAAAGATGATGCCGAATTCCTGTTCCAGCAGGAAATGCATGGTTGTTTGGCAGGATTTGTGCATACCCTTGGTGTCGTTGAGCGGGTCCATGTGTCTGTAGATGTAGCCCTCCAGGTAGTTGTGGAAGCGAGGCGTCGGGGGGAAGAAGGCCAGACAGATGGCCATGAGCTCCCAGCCTCTCTGGAGACTGTCGTAGCGGAAGTTCTCGGTGGTCTGTCGGCACAGCTGGATGTAGAGCTCATCCCGCAGGCCCTGGCAGCTCCAGCCCCTCACTGCCACCTCCAGAGCCACGGCCAGCGGCTCGCCTCTGCCCCGCCGGTCACCCATGTAGGTCTGGATGAGCTTGAAGAGCTCCACAGCCTCGCGCTTCACCGTCCGGTCCGTCGTCATGATCATGGGCTTCTTGATGGGCTCGCTGCTCCACGCCAGCATGTTGGCGATGGACACTTTCCTCCTGAACAGACCCTGGAAGGCAGGAGCAATTTTGTTGCCGTTTTTAATTAATATTTTTAATACATTTTTATTTGTATATTTTCCATTTTAATTTTAGGTTTTAGTAATTTTGTTTTTATATATTTTTACATTTTATTTTATATTTATTTTGATATTTTTACATTTTATTTTATATTTTTAATTTTAGTTTTAGTATTTTTGCTGGGTTTTTATTAGTTTTTATTAATATTTAGAATCCATTTTTATATTTTACATTTTAATTTTACAACATGTTTTGTTTTGTCATTTTTCTTAGTTTTTATTAATATTTTCAATAAGTTTTTCATTTTATATTTTCCATTTTAATTTTAGATTTAGTTTTCTTATTTTGTGCTTTCGTGATGTTTATTAGTTTTTAATAATATTTTAAATTAGCGTTTATTTTTATATTTTCCATTTTAATTTTAGTTGTGGTAATTTTGTGCGCTTTTGTAAATTTTATTAGTTTTCATTAACATTTTGAATTAGTACTTATACTTACATTTTTCATTTTAATTTTAGTTTTAGTAATTTTGTAATGTTTTTCTAATTTTCATGAAGTTTTAAAAGAAAATGTTTATACAGTTTTTATTTGTTTTATTTATTTTAGTGCTAAAACTTAATAAAAAAATAATGTTGCCTTGGCAGCTAATTAAAAAGAAATATATAATTTTTATTTATTATATTATTTATTTCATTTCAAGTAATTAAATTATTTTTAATGGTTCTAGTTTAACCAAGATTACTTTTCCAGTATCACATTTCAACCCTGTACAGCCTCATATATGAAATACCAAAATATTAAAAAAAATATAAACAAAAAAAATAAAAACGTTGAATAATTGAAATGAGAAAAAAAAATCTATTTTCCATGTCAATTTTAGTCTTAGTGTTTGTTGTGCGTTTTTGTCATTTTTATTAGTTTTTATTAATATTTTGAAATAGTTTTTAATTTTATTCTTTTCCTTTTAATTTTGTCATGTTTTAGTAATTTATTTTTTTAAATGTTCATACAGGTTTATTAATTTTTAGCTTGTAATGTAAATCAATGAGATCCAAAACAGTATAGCAGATAAAAGTATATAAATATCAGTGGTCATTCTATATCTCCAATAATATGTCTTCGTAAGATGATCAAAACATATAATGCAATGCAATCCAATGATGACTGAGGCCTTAGATATTAAGGAATCACATAAGAAATAGTAGGTTCATAGGCTTTAAAGGGTGTTTTGGTGTACCTGCGTGTGCTTGTTGAAGTGTTTGGATGCCCAGTTCTCGATGTCCGTCTCGGAGGATGGTTTGCGGAGCGTGAACTCAGGGAAGACACCACAGCTCACACTGGGCATCATGTTGCGAGCATTACGACTGGCCTCGAACTGAGAACATGCTCCGAGATCCTCCGACTGAAAGAAAGAAAACATTGTGTGTTGATGCTGAAGAGCAGCATTGAGAGCAGAGGAAGAACAGATATTAAAGCCATCTCAGCTGCAGGATCGGGTCAAGAGGAGACCAAGAGGAAATGAGTCAAGCCCCAAAATAATGAGACTAACAACAGCAGCAGGACTGCAGAAATACCTCCTTCAGGCAGTTATACAATTATACAGTTTCACATGATTCAAGTGCTTTCCTCTCGTGGCCTCAGTAACATCAGCCGTTACGAAACGCGCCATGCTAATTTAAACACGCAGGTACATATAAAAAAACAACACAAAAAACCTCACAAAATATTAATAAAATTTGTACAATTTCTGAAGAAGGGGAAAACTACAAATATAAATATTTATCTACTGGATGATGCTGTTTATTTTTAATTGGCAAACATTATTTTAAATTGTAAAAAAATTTAACTATTTTACTTATGAATATTACTCATAAATATGAAAAAATAGCAATAAAACTAAATTTAAAAAATTAATAGTAAGGTGTATGATTAAAATGAGAAAAGAAAACAAATTGCTGTTGAGGTAAGAAAAAATAAGAAATAATAATAATAATAAATTCCAAATAATTCAGTAAAAAAAGGAATGAATAATTTATTTTGGGTAAATGCATCTTGTTTGCATTTAGATGCAAAAATACAGATTTTTCTTTAGTGAAAAAAATGAAACAAAAACAAAGACCATGTTGATGTTTTTTATGTTGTTTTAAACGTAAATATTAAAAGTATCCATAAAAACTAAATAAAAGAATAATAAAAAAACGAGAAAATAAAAAAGAGAAAATAAAATTCAGTTGAGGTAAGAAAAATTTGTTTAAAAAAGCAACAACAGGAATGTTGTAATAATAATAATAACAATAATAATATCCAAAAAAAATTGTAATTTGCTTTGAGTAAATGCATCTTGTTTGAAAGATGCAAAAAATACTGATTAAGATTTATTTTTTTTGCAGTGAAAATAATTTTGCTTCCAAAAAAGAAAAGAAAAAAGATGATGCAGGACTTATGAATCGTTTATTTTAACAGTGAATCATTCAACTCCTATGTGGATAGTTTATTCACTTGAACTGAGCAAACGAACTGATTGACTGTAATTCTGCATGTGTGTCATAAAGGTTTTGAGGAGGCTGAGCTCTGATGCTTGTGGAGTGTTTCATGGAAGGTGATTAACTTCAGCCGTGCGTAAAGACCATGAAACTTGAGGGACAGTCTATCCTTGCTCCTTCCTGAATGACTTCATATTCTTGGCTCCAGAAATACAGTTCATTTGAGCAAGCAGAGCAATTATCAGTCCTAATGATTCCTGTGAGTCTGCTGAGCATCATAACGAACATCTGAAACAGCGTGACTTAAGTGTGTGTGTGTGTGTGTGTTCATTCAATGTTTGAGCTCCAGACACCGATGAATACTCCAATTATGTGAGTTACTGAGAAATTTGAAATCCTCCCAGAACGCCCCAGTAACTGCATAGCAACGTTCTAAAGCATACTCAGAACAACCTTAGCAACTACATAGCGACACTCTAAAAACTTCCAAAAACGCCCCAGCAACTTCATAGCAACATTCTAAAACATACTCAAAACACCTTTAGCAATTGCATAGCAACGTTCTAAAGCATGCTTAGAACAACCTTAGCAACTGCATAGCAACGTTCTAAAACATAATTAGAACAACCTTAGCAATTGTATAGCAATGTTCTAAAAACCTCCAAAAACGCCTCAGCAACTGCATAGCAACGTTCTAAAACATACTCAGAACACCCTTAGCAACTGCATAGCAACGTTCTAAAACATACTCAGAACAACCTTAGCAACTGCATAGCAACGTTCTAAAACATACTCAGAACACCCTTAGCAACTGCATAGCAACGTTCTAAAACATACTCAGAACAACCTTAGCAACTGCATAGCAACACTCTAAAAACCTCCAAAAACGCCCCAGCAACTGCATAGCAACACGCTAAAACATATTCAGAACACCCTTAGCAACTTCATAGGAACATTCTAAAACATACTCAAAACACCCTTAGCAATTGCATAGCAACGTTCTAAAACATGCTTAGAACAACCTTAGCAACTGCATAGCAACTTTCTAAAACATACTCAGAACACCTTTAGCAACTGCATAACAACACGCTAAAAACCTCCTAAAATGTCCAAGCAACCATTTTTGAACCGGAGTACACAGACGAAGAACTAACCGCGCAGTGTTGGAAGTAACGCATTACAAAAGAAACATTATTACAGTAATATATGAATTAATATATAAGTAATATAACGCATTACTAATATAATTTGGGTAATATTATTACAATCTCTGTAACGGATGTTGCAACAAAATAATTTAACTCAAAATTAAGTGGTGAATTTACCAACATCGCAGAACAGCACCAGAGAAAATATTCCATGGGTAAAATAGTTTTTATAAAACGGATCGTTCCGGTCCTTGACTCTGATTGGCTGAGCCACGTTCGCAGCTGTTGTAAAATACTCTACAAACCTACACCTTTGTTTACTTTGTGTGTTGCTCGGCAACCACTTTTGTTGCAACCACAACCGTTTCTGAGAAACTACATTGTTTGGTGGAAGAATACTGTTTTTATTAATATCATTACACTTTATTTGCTCTGTTTTATTTTGTGAAACCTTACTATGTATATGGAATAACCGTTTTATAAAAGCAATAAGCCGCGTGAAGCCGTGGTTTACAGTGAATTTATAACAGCTAAGGGGCTTTTTGCGTCGTGCCTAACAATACCCCTTAGCTGTTATAAATTCACTGTAAACCATGGCTTCTTGGGGCTTATTGCTTTAGTCTATTTCCTGTTTCTGGAATTCGATGGTTGAGATGACTGCAAAGATGGATTCTACATTTGTGAGATGGACACACTCCCGTTATTTAGAGTTCATCAGAGAAAGTCATGTGCAATCTATGTATGACACCGAACTCTCAACATCGAGAAATAGCACAAGTAACTGAAGAAACACCTGGACTGGTGCCACTAACAAGGTCGGAGTTTAACAGAAATTAAGTTTCAAGGCAAAGCGAGTTTTCAACAACGTTTTAGAGAACTGAGTCGGGGCAGAGTACCAAAACAAACGTGTAGCCAATCAGCAGTAAGGGGCGTGTCTACTCGTGATATGGAGGAGAGAGCGTTCAGTGAACAGCCGAGTCGAGCGACAGAAAGATAGAGATAAAAAACAAAAGAGGAAAACATCTGCAGAAAGATAAGGCAAGAAGTAGGACCCGTGTAAATATCGGATCAGCTTTCCAGCGCTGGAGAGAACTCAAGGAGCGGAAGGCCTGCGATCGGACTCCGAGGTTGCTTTGTTTCTTCCCGATATGCGAGTAACACTGTGTCTACACCAGACGCAAAAGCTGTATTTCAGCCGAGAATATAGTTGTTTAAAACTCAAATCTGCAGTTTATTTATAAAAACAGCGCCTATTGAAAATGTGCTTCGCCGATTTCGGAGACCTGAGCTCCACGCGATCACTGGGGACTCAGTGCTCATGTATCCCAAAGAGAGGAACATAACCTCGGCTAGTCCTTCTGACATTTGCTGCTGGCTCTGATGTCTCTGTAGTGGTTAAACATAAGATATAATTCGTTTTGGGTAAATCTAACAGGTAATCTTTGGTCTTTATTCTATTGTTCTATTAATATGTTAAAATGAAAATGAAAACAGGCAATGTTTGATATAATATTTTGTTTCATTGTAATAGTATGTACGTTCCCTGAACTATATTTCTGCAGCTATTAATATGTTTGAATGAAAATGAATAGAGTCAGTGGTGTTTGATATATTTCGTCTGTAAATACAGTGAGGAAGATTGCAGTAGCCGGGAGCTGACTGACGTTATCAAGTACGCTGCTCTTTGAAGAATTACCGGACTTGCGTCGGTCCGTCCGCGGGGGAGCTCACACTCCCGAGTCTAACTCGTGAAGTCCGAACTACCGAGGATGCAAGTCCGAAATTTGCGTACTTGGTATTGAGAAACATGCGCAGACCTAACATTAAGTCACCAGACTATTTGCCTAATCTTCTCAGTAGTTTAGACCGCGATGGAAACGCAGACAGCCACAGGTCTGGGGGAAAAAGTTCCTGGGACATATTGTTCCAGGTAATTTCGGTGGGAAAGCGGTTTGTTTCACAGAACTAATCGGTGCCTGGGTTGCGTAGGATACATATATGTGGGGCAAATCTATCATAATAGGGGCGAGACCCTTTTGGGGTAGGGGCGTGTTTGTTTCGGTGATTTCAAATATCAACATTGGCTTCCAGAAATAGCTTACCCTGCCTTTAACTAAAAATAACAAAATCAGTTGTTTTTTTTAAATCATGTTCTATGTATAAAAGGAATGAATACGCTAAATAAATATATTTCACTTAAATAATTAACAGATTAACAAAATGAAAGAAACAGACTGAATGACAAGTAGCCTATATGCTGCTGAGTTTGGTTCATTTTTGTGAGTCGCAGCGCTCTACAAACAAGTTCACGGAAAGAAAACCGAGATGACAGAAATAAAACTAAACACATTGCAGTTTCGAATAATCTGTATGACCAAAAAATTAGTATTTTTGTTGCATTTTTGCAGCCTGTTCATTATCAGAATAAAATATAGTCAATCAAACATATAGCTGTACTAGTTAATTTAAATATTCTGTCGTACAATCCGTGCCAAGTACATATTTGCTCATGTGAAGAGAATGATTTTTATTTAGCGCGTTAAAGGGGTCATCGGATGCCCATTTTACACAAGTTGATATGATTCTTTAGGGTCTTAATGAAAGGTCTGTAACATACTTTGGTTAAAATTTCTCAATGGTAGTGTAAAAAACACCTTCTTTACTCTGTCAAAATCAGCTCTGTTTTCAGCACGCTGTTTTAGTCCATGCTTCTTTAAATGCTAATGAGCTCTGCTGACTCCGCCCCTCTCTTCCGTGGAGTGATGAACAGACCATAGATATGTGTAGATCCCTATTCGACTGCTCCAGATACCATCTCGCATTCACCATAATAATCAATAAATATTCAAAAGATATACAAGCGTATAACATGCTGTTTTAGACGCACGCAGTCAATGCGCTCAAAGATTCGCCGACCGTTCCAAAAATGGCGGATGGCTTATGCATCGCGGCCCATAGAAACAGTCCATAATGAGGCATCTAGGTATATATATCTATGGAGCATACTACTAAACTTCAGCCGTGAAACTGGCTAACTAGCATGTTATTAGGAAAGGCGATTTGCAAAGATTCATAAAAACACTTATACTCACTTCTTCTCTAGATAAAGCTGGATCACGAATGATTAGCGTGAACATAGACGCATTTATGTAGATCGGGGATTGGCTGGATCACTTCAAAGCAAAAGTAACATTAATTCTCTGTGTCTTCAGAGGCTCAGATGTCGGGAGTTAATGATGACTGCTATATTCATTATTACATTCAACAACTAAACACTTTAATCACTTAACAGTAACAGCCTGATTTGAGAAAGGGGGTTTTAAAATAGGTATTTAGTTAAAATACTGGGTGGATTTGTATCATTATAAGATGGATGTGTACACACTTCCAACCCACATTTATGTTCAAACAGCTTGTAAAGTGAATTTTGCATCCGATGACCCCTTTAAGTACAAAGCCTGGTTTACATAATAAATAATAGTTTAGCATTCACATACATAACGAATTTAGAAACATTTAAATGGATTCCTGCCGAATGAGAGAGGTAGTCTGCGTAAGAACAATGCCGTTTGCTTTCAGTCTCGCTTTAAATTCATTCATTTTGGGTTGTTCAGCAAATTATATTTTTAATTCTTGTTGTGTTCCAAATACCGTTCAAGGCTAGCTATTGTGTTAGGCCTAATTATTTGTACATTATAACATTCCGCTTTAATTACCGGTATTATTTCTGAACATAATAATGCGGTTTGTGCTTTTGTTAGTTTAACCTAAACTACAATGTAACATTAATGTAGACCTACATACCGGTATCTAAATATGATTTTATCAGTTTTAATGCTATAGTAGACCTACCACATCACCCTCCGGTGGATGTATAATGAGCAGCAATAAACTACATTTTAGCATTTTAAAATGCCTACTCAAATTTCTGTGGATATTTTGGTGAAAGTAACTCAAAAGTAGTGAAACATTACAATTCAGAGACAGTAATATTGTAATGTAACTAATTACTAGAGTAAAACTAGTAATATATAATGTATTACATTTTGGAAGTAACTTGCCCAACACTGTGCATCATAGAGCTAGTGCAAGATGAGCAATTGTGGTTTATATAGTATATACATTTTTTATTTTTTAGAAAATGACAGATGGTTTGGCTAGATAAGACCCTTATTCCTCGGCTGGGATCATGTAGAGCCCTTTGAAACTGCACTGAGACTGAAATTTGGACCTTTAACCCTTTGATCCCCATTGAAGTCCACTATATGGAGAAAAATCCTGGAATGTTTTTCTCAAAAACCTTAATTTCTTTGCAACTGAAGAAAGAAAGACATGAACATCTTAGATGACATGGGAGTAAATTATCAGGAAATTTTCATTTTGGAAATGAACTAATCATTTAACAGTCCTAAAACAAGCTTGAATTTCTTTATGCAAAATATGCTTTTGATGTTAGGCGTGGAATGTGGTGATGTCAGTCGTGCGTGTTGGTGATGATGTTAGTGTGATGCCTTACATAAGCGTGAGCACTCTTCAAACTGCACACACTGAAATATTGATGTGGACTAGCAGGGCGTGTCTCTGTATGTGTGTGTATGTGTGATCTGCTGGACAAACACACTGAAACTGCCTGAAACCTCCCAGAAAACACTGCGAATGGAGAAACATCACAAACACCACCAAACCCTGAAGTGTCTGCGGCTGCAATTGCTTGGGCATTCTGGCAGGTTTATTTTAAAGCGTTGCTATGCAGTTGCTAGGAGATTCTGACAGGTTTTTAGAACGTTTCTATGCAGTTGCTAGGAGATTCTGACAGGTTTTTAGAGCGTTGCTATGCAGTTGCTAGAGTGTTCTGGGTGGTTTTTAGAGCATTGCTATGCAGTTGCTAGGGGATTCTGACAGGTTTTTAGAGCGTTGCTATGTAGTTGCTAGGAGATTCTGACAGGTTTTTAGAGCGTTGCTATGCAGTTGCTAGGAGATTCTGACAGGTTTTTAGAGCGTTGCTATGCAGTTGCTAGGGTGTTTTTTAGAGCATTGCTATGCAGTTGCTAGGGGATTCTGACAGGTTTTTAGAGTGTTGCTATGCAGTTGCTAGGGTGTTCTGGGTGGTTTTTAGAGCATTGCTATGCAGTTGCTAGGGGATTCTGACAGGTTTTTAGAGTGTTGCTATGCAGTTGCTAGGCTGTACTGGGTGTTTTTTAGAGTGTCGCTATGCAGTTGCTAGGGGATTCTGACAGGTTTTTAGAGAGTTGCTAAGCAGTTGCTAGGCCGTACTGGGTGTTTTTAGAGCATCGCTATGCAGTTGCTAGCGTGTTCTTTAGAGTGTTTCTATGCAGTTTCTAGGGTGTTCTAAGAGGTTTTCAGAGTGTTGCTATGCAGTTGCTAGGATGTACTGGGTGTTTTTTAGAGCATCGCCATGCAGTTGGTAGGGTGTTCTTAAGAGTGTTGCTATGCAGTTGCTAAGGTGTTCTAAAAGTTTTTTAGAATGTTGCTATGCAGTTGTTAGGATGTTCTAATAGGTTTACAGAGTGTTGCTATGCAGTTGCTAGGCCGTACTGGGTGTTTTTTTATAGCATCACCATGCAGTTGCTAGGGTGTTTTTTAGAGTGCTGCTATGCAGTTACTAGGGTGTTCTAATAGGTTTTTAGAGTGTTGCTATGCAGTTGCTAGGGTGTTCTAAGAGGTTTTTTGAGTGTTGCTATGCAGTTGCTGGGGTGTTATGGGAGGTTTGCGTACCTGTTCCTGCTGAAGCTGCTGTCTGCCTCCATTACTATCATCAAATAGAGCAGAACCTAAAAAATCCTCCAAGGAAACTCTCACACAGTTTAGCTCGGCTCAGCCCGGTATCTCCAGAACAAAGATATCAGTGGTTGGGTAACAGGCGTCTGAGGGTCAGCCGGCCCAATTAACCTCACTGGCAGCGCTTAAGCAGCGGGTCAGGCCTGATTCAGGACAGTTAAACGCTCATTATATTGGGCTGAAAGAGCTCAGAGTTCAGCTCATCAGAGGATTCCAGCTCATTCACGACCTCAGTGCCAATGTGTCCGAAAACACTTTCTACTGCGCTGCTGAAACTGACATCATAACACACAATCAGCAAATGCAATCTGAGTTCATCGCTGTTAATGAAACAGTGTCTAACATCTAATGAAGCCTCAGTTTAAGTGCATTCCTCTGGTTTTTGATTATATTTTACATTCCTAATATTCTATTCCACTCTAATCCATTCTAATTTCATTCTAATCTAATTTCCATTCATTAAAGTGATTCTCAATGTTTTATGTGTTTCCATTTGAACCCCTTTGAGCTTGAAACGCTGCTGAGATTTAAAGTTCATATTTAAATCTCATGTTCATAGTTCTCTGATGTTGGTCAGTGGTCACGTGACATGAAGGTAAACAATCGCAGTGACATAAATATGGGAATCTCGGCAATGTTTTGAGTTTCTGATGCAACGTGCATGTCGTTGTGCATTACCTGCGAGGGATGGAGGTAAGGTTCAGGTGATGCCAGGTTGGTTTGCACCGACAGACTCTTTTCTAGCAGTGTCTGAGGAAATGCCAGTCTGTCCAGGGTGGCACGCCTCCAGTGGCTTTCCTGTTGCGCAAGAGCCTCATCTTCGCTGAACGCCCGCACCACTGGGCCAGGCAGTGGCAAGGGCATCGCCCCATCGCTTTCATACCCGTCTTTCGATCCCTGGTCGGAAGACACGCCCCCTCGTTGATGTAACATCTGCTGAGCCTCCCATGCCAACCGGGCTTGGGTGATCATTGCCCCAAGACCGGGCCCCATGCCATCGCCCTCTCCTCCTGGCAAAGACGGCTTCCGGTTCTTACGTTTCCGATTGCCACCATTGAGATCGTGACTGTGCTGTAGCGTAAAGGAGCCGCCGTAAGAAAATCCAGCTGACAAGCTATTCGAACTGGTTGTCCCATAGCTCAGCAGATGCTCGGTCGTCCTAAATCGAGGGGAGGAGCCGGACTGCTCGACATAAACTAGCTGCTTTACATATTCCCGCCCAGCGGCGCTATACTCCCGCCCACTAGAGTTGTAATCCCGCCCACCGGAGCCGTAGTCCCTCATGCCTGAGCTATAATCCCGCCCACTGGAACAGTAGTCCCGCCCTGCAGAGCTGTAGTCCTGCCCACTCGAGCTATAGTCTCGATCGCCCTGATTAGGCGTTTTCTCGGGCGTAGAGCTCCGCTGTCTCGTCAACACCAGTTGACCGTAAGGAGATGGGCTTTGCTTGGGAGAGTGGTAAAGACCTGGTTTTCGCGCCGGAGACCTGTCGGAGCCAAAAAAGGCCTGGTCGCAGTGCATGTCAGTGGGCGGTTCCTCATAAATAGGCGGGGACTGGTATTCCGAGGGTGGTTCCTCATACAAAGGAGGCTCATAAGCATAGCGGGGGGACGATGGCTGGGAATCGCCCGAGCAGCGCCGCTGAGTGCCGCCCAAGTCTGCTCTCTTCAGGAACGGAGACTGCATTGCCGGGCGGTCGGGCAGGGACAGGGGCGTGGCTTCGGGGTCGGAAGGAGCATTGCTGGACGAACGTCTGGAGCGTGGGGAAGAACTGGAGTATCCATTTCCCTGTGTCAGAAAACTGGGTTCCCGATCCGACACTTTGATGAGCATCCGCTCTCTGGTCCCTGTGCCCCATCTGAATCTGAACGAAAGAAAATAGAAAATAAGAAAAAAATTTGTAAAAAAAAAAAAAAATTGTAACAAATGTTAAAATAATTTTAATAAGAAATATTTTTATACTATTTATTAAAGGAGTATGAAAAATAAAATAAAGATTCAATAAATGAACACATATATATATATATATATAAACATTTTTTTTTTTAGTTAAGACTATAAATAAGACTATTTAATAATAAATCAGATTTTCTTCACTGTTTATTAAAGGGACATATTAAAAGTAAAACAAAACAAAATAAAAATACAAACATTTATTATTAATAAAAAATATTAAACTTATTTTATTTTACAATACATCTCCTTGAATATGTAGTAGTAAATAAATATTTATTAAAAGTCAATAAATATCATAAGTGAAAAAAAATAATAATAATGAAAAACATTTTTTGTAAAAAAAATTTAAAATTTAATAAAATATAAAAAGTAAAAATATAAATAATAATATAAATATAAAAATTTATTTTGAATAAAATAAGCCATCTTTCTTTGCTCTGTAGACATTTCTTAACTTTCAGATCTCAAAACTCATTTTCCAGTGCAAAAAGTCAAGTTTATTACAAGTAAGATGTTGAAACATCTTGTTCTGAAATGATCACAAACCATTTTACTTCTTAAATGTGATGAATTTCCAAGAATTACCAAATATTCAATGAGGAAAAAAGGACTGAGTGGGATTTTCTTTTACATGAGGATAAAATAGAGATTTAATGAGAGGGAGTGATGTACTTTGATGAAAATGTTGGGTTTGTTCAAATCACTAACTATAGCAATAATAAAAGTGATGTTTGACTTCAAATCGAGCACCACTAAAATCTCAGTCCTTCAAGCCTTTCAAGGGCAATTTTAAAAGATCTAAATCTAAGAGTTCTGTGAGTTTAAAGAGCACAGAAAAGGCCTCTCAGCATTAAGAAAGAAGTGTGTAAAATCAATTCAGCACTTGGCCACCACGGCCCTCTGAAGGCTCCCCATGACCAGACTGGATTACACAGCCAAGTGTGTGTGTGTGTGTGTGTGTGTTCGCTTCTTTAGTAGCCGGATTAAAACTCTGAACACAAGAAACTTATCTCTCTCTCCGTCTCTCTCTCGAGCAAGAGACCCACTACAAAGTGAGCAGTGTTTTCCTCTTGATATTAATTATTCATGGATATCCGACCTTCAAATCAATTTACACATTCTATGCTTCTCTCTTCTTTCATTCCCTCTGCCTCCTCCTCCTCCTCTGTCACACAAAATAATTTCACGACCCTCCCTTCCTTGTCCCCGCGCTCCTTTTGGGATGAAACTATTTAAGTGCGACACCGTTGGAATATTAAATCTAAAACACAGCTTGAAGCACTATACCTGTTTTCTTCAATCATACCTTTTATTCATTTTTTTAATGCACACGCAAAATCGTACATATCTCTCACCATTAAGCATCAAGTCATCCGGCATTAACCGTCCAAATGTCTTCCGACTGCCCATTTTTCTCAGGTTTCCGGAAAGATTTCAGCAATTACATGCAAAATCACACTGAGTTTGTGGCTTTTGTGGAAGCATAATGCATCGTGTAATAACATTAGAGCTCATGGTAGGTCTGTCTGGAAAGGTTATACTGTTATTGCTAAAAAAAAAAGTTCTCTAGAGACAAAAAAATTATTACCTTACACACTATAATTATATTTATGCTATTTTTGCAGTATACAGTATGTATTCTATGTACAGTATGTTGATTTGCTGTATGCATGGAACAGAGTGCAACAGTCTGAAATTAATCAGCATTTTTGTCTTGCTTTCTAATAACAAATATATAAATATTCCTAAATCAAGATTTAAGATATTACATCTTATTTTCCAAAAAAAATGATCAAAATTAAATGTGTTTTTTGCTTAAAACAAGAAAAAGTATCTGTCAATGAGGCAAGAAAAATAAACTTAATTCAAAAGGAAAACAAGATTGTTTTTATGACCCAATAGCAGATATTTTTTCTTGTTTTAAGCAAAAACTAAATTTTTTCAGAAAACAAAACAAATAATTTTGCGTCTCAAATAAACATTACATGTAAACATATAATTAGTTTTTTTGTAGTTTGCAAACTATATACTGCAAAAATAGCATGAATAGTATTATAGTGTGAATTTATATTATTGAAGTCTCAACAGGAAGCTATTTATTTCTGGTCCAGTTGAGCTTTCAAAACCACTTACAGCGATGATCTAATGAAACAAATAAAAACAAGAGCTGTCCGTCTTAAGGAGCGTCTGAAGACCGGCTGTAAGGGATGTGCTGTTGGACGGGGACGAGGAAGCTCGCTCAGACGGTCAAACTAAATGAAATCTGACTTCCACCGGTGTCGTCTGGGTGAAATCAAAAGGGATTCTGGGATGTTTTCCGTGTCAGTTCCTCCAGGGCTCGACAGTGCAAGCATTTCACTAGCGTTTAAGACAAAAAATAGATGTGTGCGAACAGTAAAATGTATTTAGGAACATGTCTGCGAATAAAAAAGGCTCAGTGAGTCCTTAAAAAGTCTTAGATATCATAAATGCTATAACAAATGTCTTAATTATCAACTGAAGAGGTCTTAAATTTAAGGATGGAAAAAGATGTGATGATCTCATTAAATAAAAGGTATCAATTAATACCTCACGTTTTAAGCTAATAGATCCAGCAATAGCGAAACACAGACATTTCAAAATAAGAGTCCCAGTGTATTTCAGGCTTGTTTATAGTTAAAAGTCCTGTATTAAGGATTTTTCCCCCCTGGTTATTATTGGTATTTTGCTTAAACTATATATATATGGGTACAGTATATAATGGGTGCCGTCAAAATGAGAGCCAAAACAGTTGATAAAAACATCACAATAATCCACAAATAATCCGCACCACTCCAGTCCATCAGTTAACATCTGGAGAAGCCAAAAGCTGGGTGTAAGAAACAAGAAACAAATCCATCAAGACATTTTAACATTGAACCGTCGCTTCTGGTAAAAATATGAGTCCATAATCCATAATAATGCTTCCTCCAGTGAAAAAATCACATCAAAATCCACCCACATGCTTGCATTGAGCTGTTTTGGCTTGTAAACGGTTAGGGTTAGGTCCTGATTCAGAACAGACCATTTGTTTTCACTGGAGGAAGAGCTATTATGGATTATAGACTCGTATTTTAGCTAAAAATGTCTTAATGATTAATTTGTTTAATCTTTTGTCTTCTCAAGACATTAACTGATGGACTGGAGTGGTGTGGATTATTGTGATGTTTTTATCAGACTCTCATTCTGACGGCACCCATTCACTGCAGAGCATCCATTGCTGAGACACTGATGCAATGCAGCATTTCTCCAAACCTGATGAAGAAACAAACTCATCTGCATCTTGGCTGGCCTGAGGGTGAGCACATTTTCAGCTCATGTTCATTTTTAGGTGAACTGTTCCTTTAAGATCTGGGATGCGCTCACCTGTCTCCCTCCTCGGCGGTGGACGTCTTCTCCTCCTGCTCCTGCGAGGACGTGGTGCTGACGGCGCTGCGGGCGGGGCTGCTGTCGGCGGAGGCACTGGTCGTGGTGGCGGTGGGCGGAGCCGTGTTGGTGTTCTGCTTGAGGGTCTGTAGTTTGGCGAGGGGGATGATGTCACAGCTGTGTGGGCGGTGCCAGACGGTGCACTGGGTAGAAGCGTTGTAGTAGTAGAATCGGGACGTTTTGGAGTCGAAAAGCTCCCACCACTGGTCCTGTACACTGCGCTTGATCTGCACACCCGCCGGGGCGTCCCAAACGCACTCGCCCGTCAGCAGGTTGGCATACATGCGCTCCCGGGTGCGCGGCTCGATGATTTCCACCCATTCCAACCTAAACACACACGAACATACAGAAACTCGCTTTATACTCAGTAATGAATTAATGGATCACACAAAACCTGTCAAGTTTTTTTTCTTAAGAAAATGAAGTCTACTTTTCAAAATTATGAAAATTTCATATTGTCTGTAATGCAGAAAAATAAATATATATAAAGGTTTTTAAATTATATATATATATATATATACTGTATATCCTACTACTTGTTTCACTTCTGTTTCAGTTTTTTATAACCATTTCTTACTATGTACAAGTAAGTTGTTGTCGTTTTTTTAGTATGTGTGTTTGGCTCAGTATTATTTTTACGATTACTGATAAACTAATGTAGTTTGATTTGTATTATTATGTCTGTATAATTTTTTTTTTTAAGTTTTAGTTTTATTTAATTACTTTATTTTAGTACTTCAACAAACTACATGGAAATGAAATAATATATAAATGGGTGTTTGGCTTAATGTTATGTTAAAATCTTTATTATACCCATTTTGAATTGTTTTTAGCTTTATTTTTTGTTTTCATTTAAATGTTTAGCTTTGAAATGTTGTTGTATGGATTTGTCATTTTTATTTAATTTCTTTATTTTCTTAAATGTTTATATATAGTATTTATAGAGTTAAAACTTATAGTTTTAGTTACTTTTGCTTAATTGTAAGTCGCTTTAGATAAAAGCGTCTGCTAAATGACTAAAATTAAGTAATATATATATATATATATATATATATATATATATATATATATATATATATATATATATATATAAATGAGAAACTATACTATATATATATATATATATATATATATATATATATATATATAGTATAATTTCTCTGAGATCTTAAAGGAACAGTTCACCCAAAAATTAGGGTTATAGTAGGATTACAGATATAGTATATATATATATATATAGTAATGAGAAAATATAAGAAAGATATATTATAATGTATTTAAATAATGTATATTATAATAATGAGAATCTAATGAAAATCATTAATTTTTCTTTTTTCTTTTTTTTGTTTGAAGAAAATGAAGCATCCTTTTTTGAAAAGTAAAATGTATAGAATTATGACATTATTTTATGGAAATTAAACTACTCTTTCTTTGAAATTCTTGCTACTGAAAACATATAACAGTATTGAGAGAGAATCCAATGAAAATCATTCTAATGAAAATTAAACACATTTTTCCCTAAAAATTCCGTTAAAAAATATAATAAAATAAAAGATAAAAAGTAAAAAGTTTTTAATATAAAAATATACAACCATAAACACATTTTCGCTCTTAAATTCCGTAAATAAATAAATATATGTTTTTTTATAAAAACATACAATTTTATTGTCATTAAAATAATGCCACAATCCATAATACTTTAATAGTTCTTTATGCAAAAATAAAAATATTGATGCAAAATAACAACAAATATTAAGGTTTTGGGGTGATTTATGACTGATTTATGACTGATAGGTTTTTGTGAGATGCACCCATATACGGAAAGAGAAAGTCATGATGTCAGAGAGAGGATTACAGTCATATATAGAGTCATCATGATTTCTCATATGAGTCACGTATTGCTGTGTGTGTGTGTTTGTGTGTGTTTGTGTGTGTGTGTGTAATATATACAACATAAGCTGCAAACCCCAGTCAGAGAGAGATGCTCGTTTTATTAGATTGCTGTGCATTTGTTTACATTTTTTAATAATTTATAAGCATGAATAAAAATCTTATGAAGCCTAAATATAAAAGCTAAAAAGATTTTAATATTTTCCAAAGAAAGTTAGTAGTGATGTTGAACAAGACACATGATTTGAAGCACAAACTCTGCAGAATTTAGCAAAAACTGCTCTAAATAATGCAAAAGGTCTACACGTTTAAAAACTGAAAGAAAGACATTTTTACCGCTACAGGCTGCGTGCTTATCTGCGTTCAGATGTTATTTTCATTGTATATGCACATTTTATGTGTGTGATAATCAGCTCTGTTAATCCCATAGTAAATTTCCTCTGATCCCATAATCAAATCTAATCTGCTCTAATCCAGGATAACCTGATCGCTCAAATCCTGCTGAAAGCATTTTTGGGAAGCTGGTCAGAGGGGACGCTGGGTAATTTGATCTGTCTGGATCTTCCATCTGAATGTACTGAAGCATATGATCAGATTGCACTCCTCAGGATTTCAATATGTTCAGCTAATGCATCTTCATAAACGTGTTAATCGGGAGGTGTATTCATAAGAGAAGTGCTCGAGAC
The DNA here is from genome assembly GCF_936440315.1 of Barbus barbus. Lineage (NCBI taxonomy): Eukaryota > Metazoa > Chordata > Actinopteri > Cypriniformes > Cyprinidae > Barbus > Barbus barbus. Next base: position 28,733,475 of record NC_136752.1, on the reverse strand, counting down.
TCAATTTTATGGAGATCACGGTTACAATGCAATACTAGAGCACTGCTCACTGCCTAGTGTGTACTGTATAGTGCCGATATTAAAATAAATCATTTAAAACCATTAGTTCAGCGAATGGTGACTAGTCATAATCCTAGTTTTTAAAAGAAATGAATACTTTTATTCAGCAAGGATGCATTAAATCGATCAAAAGAGACCAGAATAGATCTTTATAATGTAAAAAATATATATATTTCAAGTAAACACAAAAATATTGTGCAGCACAACTGTTTTCAACACTGATAATAATCAGAAATGTTTCAGTAAATCAGTATATTATTATGATTTCTGAAGATCATGTGACACTGAAGACTGGAGTAATGATGCTGAAAATACAGCTGCAGATCACAGAAATAAATTACATTTGAACATATATTCAAATACACAAGAATTATTTTAAATTGCAGTAATATTTCACAATTTTTACTGTATTTTTGATTGAATAAATGCAGCTTCTGTGAGCAGAAGAAAGTTTTTTCATTAAAACATAAAAAAAATTACATACCCCAAACATTTGTAGTAGTATAAATATTGCTAGTTTGCATTTATTTATTAACATTTTAATTTAACAACATTTGACAGTCTGATCAAATAATCAAGTAGGATTATTATAGTTAAAACTAAAATCATTTTAAAAATACTTTGTTACTAGAAATAAAATAAATCTTAAGTGAAATGAGAGAAAATATTAAAAAAAGATTTCAGTTAACATTTCTCACTATAATTTAGTTTATCTTGATGTACTAAAATAACTAACATTGAAATAAAACTAATAAAAACTATATATATATAAATATTGCACAAAATTACTAAAATTTCAACTAATATTAAAATGAAAGTGGAAAATATAAAAATAAAATTCTAAATATTAATAAAACTATAGTAGTATTTCAGTGATACTAAAATAACACTAAGACAGGTATGTTAAATATGGTCCGATACGACCTCATTCGTCACAGTAGAAATGCAATTCTGGCTAATTATCTGGAAAAATAAATCTCAAAATTAAGTGAGTTTATGCTTAAAACATGAACAATTATCTGCCAATAAAGAAAGGAAGAAAAAAATTAGTTTCCTTTTAAATTAAGATATTTTCTCTGACTTCTTTGGCTTCTTGTGATTGTTAGATATCTGTACTGGAAAACAATTCAAAAACACAGAGTAAGAAATAGCTTTTTTTGTAGTGCAGCCTGATGACAGGAGTTTATTGAATGGTAACGTTAGTAATGGTGTGATGACTGACGGTACGGGTGGAGTCGAGCAGATGCACTGCTATTGATTGACAGGCTTTCTGCTGCAGTGCTGTTAACAGCCGCCATCTGCAGCAATTACTGACCGCGCTTTACAAAGACGCCCTTTACAAGGTGCCACTAATCATGCGGCTGGATTTAAAGCTGTCGCTCAAAGCGTTCACCGCAGAACCACAGCAGGTGAAATCACAGACACTGAATAAAACACAACACCTACTATAACTGTGACAGAAAATGCAAATGAAAGAGCGATTATTCAAATCAGATCGAGCACGCTTACATCAAAAGAGCATAAATTCTGTTTGGTATCCTCAAAAATGACTCCTATTCCTTAGACGGAAGGTCAAAGGTCACACGGTGACCATCACTACAATCCTCTTGTCAGTCTATTAACCTCTCCAGCTCACTTCTATCCATTCTTCTGTCTACGACCTGTCCTTTACCTCTCTCACCGAGTCTATATAGAGATCTTCATCTGTCCTTCATCTCTACAGAGAGCACAGGGATTTAATGTGATGAGAGTTCAGCTGATAACACACGGATATAGAAAGGGATCGTTCACTCAGAGATTGCTGTTAATTTACTCATCCAAGATGTAGGTGACTCTTTTTCTTGAGTAGATTTTTATCTGAATCTGTGCTCCTTGGTGGTTTATAAAATGCAAGTTAATGGCTACCGTCACATTGAAAAAGTCAAAAATGCACATCAGGCAACACAAAATGAATACCTGTGGCTTCTGACGATATATTGAGGTCTTATGAAGCGAAACGATCCATCTGTGCAAGAAACTGAACATTATTTACAACATAATCACCTGTAATCCAGAGCCTCAGGCAAACGGTCCGGAGTGATTCTTTTGAACTGATTCTTTTTAGTGAGCTAGTTGAACCAGTTCACCTAATCAGACTGAATCAGTTTGTGGCTGGAGCAGAGCAGATCTACAAGTTACTCAATCCAAACTCACTTTCAGACGCCTGACAGTCACTCTGACTGGAAATGAGCCGAAATAACGGCGTATATGACCCAATGAGGAATGAACTGATTCAGTCACTGATCTGAGGAAACAGTTCGACTCGGACCGAAGACCGACAAGCCAAAGATATGCACATGGGTGAACTGAGAGCTTTAATGAAGGGGAGAAATGAACGGTTTCTCCTAGTTTATGCTCTGGATTACAGGTGATAATGTTGTAAGTAATGTTCAGTTTCTTGCACAGATGGATCGTTTCGCTTCATAAGACCTCAATATATCTTCAGGAGCCAAGGGTATTCGTTTTATATTGCCTGATATGTGCTCTCAAAGTGACAGTAGTCATTGACCTGTATTTTATGAATCACCAACAACCACGGTTTCAGCTAGAAATGCTCTACTAAAGAAAAAAAGCAATTTTGGATGGCCTGAGGGCGAGCAAATGAACAGCAAATTTTCATTTCTGTGTGAACTATCCCTTTAAAAGAGGGTAAATGACTTGAGAATCATAAATCATGACTTAAGGGCCTTGGAGCTCATGGTGAACCTTGAGAGGTTTATACGGCATCGCTAAAAAATCAATTTCTCCGTGGAGACAATGAATGGGATTTTACCTCTGCAACCCGTCTGTTGCTCTCAAAGGCCCCTTTAAAGCGACAGAAAGAACAGGCAGGATTCAGAGAAAAGCAAACAATGAAGATGATGAGAGGAAACAGAGAGAGGGACGATCCTCAGTGAAGTGCGACGGCTGCTATTAGACCCATAATTCTCCATGTCCTTGGCCGCAAACCTCATTTTAAAGACTGCACACTAATATTAATGGTGTTCTCTCAGGCATCTCTATAGCTCATTCTCACACATATGGATCTGAACTGACTGCTCACACAAATAGTAAACACTCATGCTACAGACGGCTTCATAATAACAGCCACGTTTCAGCGCTGAAGCCATCTGGAGGGTTTTGGGTTTGTGTTGATGGAGGAGTTAAGCCAGAGATCGGAGGAAGAGACTGATGAGTCCATCACAGCCGCTGCCGTAAAAGTCAATTAGCAGAACGGACACTGACATCTCATTTCAAACAGAATTAATGGAGCAATCGCTGTCCCAAACTCACACTGAAATCTAATGTGAAGCAAAATCTATTTATAGACCAGGATCAAAGAGAGTCCAGTGAAGTCAGAGAAGAACTCAAGGAGAGCAGAGCTTAAGAGAAAAACAGGTGAACAGACACCGTCGACAAACAGATTACAAAATATATCTTTAAAAAAATTAAGAAAATGGTTCAGAAGCTGCTAAACCTTCTGAAAATGACTAATTAATTATTCAAATAAATCTATAATAAATCAAATAAATATATAAAATTATATATATTTATAAACAGTTATATTTATATATATATAACATATATATTAGTTAAATATTTATATAATTTATTATATATATATATATATATATATATATATATATATAAACAGTTATATTTCTGAACTGTTTAATTTAAAATTTGAAAAATATTTTTTGTATGTAGTTTTATTTTATGTGCTTATAAATAAATAAATTAATAAAATAAAAATGTGCAAATAAAATTTGTGTGTGTGTATGTATATACATATATATATCAAAAATCAATAACTACTAATACAGACAGCCATATGTGGTTTAATTTAATTATTATTATTATTTTCTTGTGCATTTTTAAAAATATATTTCCAAAAATGTACATTTAAAAATATATATTTTAGGGCCAAACTGAGAAATCTGAGTCCCTCTCAGCTCATCTCCACAGACATAATCTGACACCTGGAGCCACTGATGATCATTCATCCTAATAAAACTCCCTCCTCCCCTCCGATTCCTCCATCCGCTCCTCGGGATCTCTCAGATTCATCAGATATGTCTCTACATTCATCCTGACCTTCACACACACTGAGAAACCTGGAGAAATCTGACAGAGTCTTGATCTGTGTGTGAAGACTGAATCTGAATTATACTGCAACACAAACACATTTAGAGCTCGAGCGTCATGGGTTTTTCTGTGGCTGATGGAGATATCTGGTAAAACAAGAGTGGGTTATGGTTAATATACTGCCATGGATACTGTACAAGCAGTCGATCATTATCCCCGAATAAACTGCCACAGGATCATCAGGACTCAAAGCAAAGCACTTCAATAATGAGCAGAGACTGTACCAAGTAGATAATATTATATGCCAGAATGAATCCAAAAGCAGAAGTGCATTGGAAGTGCAATCAATAGATTCTGAAATAATGAGCGAAATATAAGTCTATCACTATTTTCAGAATATTAGAAAAATGGACTAAAGCAAGAGTGAACTCGTCACAGAAAGGCAGACTAATTGGTCAGTGTTTTAAGATTATTATGGTCAATTTACCGAGTGTATTACGTTCTGTAGAGAAACTGAAGGGTGAGTTAAACCTCACAGAGAAAAAAGGCCAAACGGAGCTTGTGGCAATAAAACACTGATGTCAAAGAGGTTACAAAATACGACTGAAACTATTTCAGAATTTAAAGATAGAGAAAAGGTGCTAAACCCTCTGAAAATGTTATTCAGCCACCTCAAATGAAGCATTATGTGGCACTAAATATTACACTGACAAAAACTGGTGGTGAATTTACTTTGAAACAATTTTCACAAACTAAGTTTCATTAAGTAATTATAAATAATGAAAATAAATGGAAAATAACAGCGAATTAAATGTGAAGTTTTAGGTTTTAATTCATGCAAGTCATTTTCTGTCGTCATATCTTTTGTGAATTTTTATGATCTTTTACGCAGAGGAAAATATTGTGCAAATAAATCTCAGCAAATTGCGAATGTTTCATTTGTGATCATAAATACATATAGGCATAAAGTGAGGTACAAACGTCTGAAAATTGTATTTATTATTTATTTTATTTTTATAAGTAAAGAGTGGAATTGATGTGATTATATATAGTAAATATATATCAATATATGTATATATATATATATATATATATATATATATATATAGTATATATATGTGACCCTGGAGCACAAAAGCAGTCATCAGTAGCACAAGTATATTTGTAGCAATAGCCAACAATACATTGTTTGGGTCACAATTATACATTTTTCTTTTATGAAGATATTTTGTAAATGTCCTACTGTAAATATATTCAAACTTAATTTTTGATTAGTAATATGCATTGCTAAGAACTTCATTTGGACAACATTAAAGGAGATTTTCTCTATTTAGATTTTTCTGCACCCTCAGATTTTCAAATAGTTGTATCTCAGCCAAATATTGTGCTATCCTAAAAAAAAATCATACATCAATGGAAAGATTATTTATTCAGACGCCCT
>NC_136752.1:28712870-28722870 GCF_936440315.1 Barbus barbus | reverse complement strand
CAGATGATTAGGTTAATAGCTCGTTTATAGAACCTTTTCATGATATGCTAATTTTTTGAGATAGGAATTTTGGGTTTTCATGAGCTGTATGCCAAAATCATCAATATTAAAACAATAAAAGGCTTGAACTACTTCAGTTGTGTTGTAATGAATCTAAAATATATGAAAGTCTAATGTTTATCAGTACATTACAGAAAATAATGAACTTTATCACAATATGCTAATTTTTTGAAAAGGACCTGTATGTATTTGCGATGCACTTTAATAACCACAAATGAGATATACACAATTTGCTGAAACTAAATGACACCATTTTGCACAATATTTTGCTCAAAATTCATAAAAGATATGATGACAGAAAATAACAATCTAATGACACAAGAAGAAATAAAACTTAAAACTTCATGATTCATGATTAATGGGTCAGCTTCCATTTCTTTGTAACTATATGTAATTAATTATCAAAAAGCACTTATGTATATGATGTAATGTTAGGATGTTGCTTTTGAAGCAATCTGTTTGTGTTTCAGAACAGAGTTATGATGCCATCTGTGTTTCACTGCACTATGAGCCGAATGGATCCCTGTGACTCTGGAAATTTGGGCTATTTGGGTTTTTGGGTCAGTCTTATTGGTCAAGAACACAAGGTCTGCAGTCCTGCACACACACACACACACACACACACACACAGATTTCTTATGGTTCACTACATACAGAATTCCGAACATTCCAAGCATTGTAAAATCATTCCCCACAGACTCCCTGGAACCTTCTGTCATTCACTCACACACACACACACACACACACACACGGCCCATTGAGACGTTCACACCCTTCCCCCTGCTCATGGATTCACACATCTCAAACAAACCACCTGCTCCATTATTTCAAACACACACACACACACACACCACATACCAAAATATGGAAGGGCAACATTTTGAGTGATCTGACCTTGAAATGCACCTGAAAAGAGATGGAAGTGTCTGTGGGTGAGAGAAACATGAAGGTTATGTGTGTGTGTGTGTGTATGTGTATGTGTGCGTGTGCGTGTGTGTGTGTGTGTGTGTGTTCGCTGAAATACCGCCCTGATTGAGTCTCTTATTTCTATAAAATAATTCATTTCATAAGCGGCTGTTTGAGTGAATCATGCTCTCTGGGCTTTCAGCTTCTCTAAATCGAGCTGATTATGTAGACACACACACACACGCAAACACACACATCCTCACAAAGAAACTTTCATGTCTTTTCGGAAAATAAGAGCGCTGTGTAACTAGACGCTCTTGACACACAGATCCCAGCAGGAAACGCCATCATGCTGCCTTTAAACCATATTTTAGTCAGGTTTTAATGCTGCTTCACATGTATTCATTGTGAAGGCAATCCCATAATGCACTGCGACGAGCTCTGTGAAAAATAATTGACAGTTTCAACTATAAACACACAAGTCATTTAATACTCAGAAGTATAAAAGTAATCACCCATTATTTGCAGGTTGTCTTTTTTATGCTTATAGAGTATCACGTTTTTAGCAACGTTAACAAAACTCTATTCAAATCAGTTGTGAGTCACGTCTCTTGGGTGCATTACATGAACAGCAATATTTTGCATGACTAATGACTATAATATGATTATTATCTGTAATACTGTTGCACAAATCAATGCATCTAGTTGTATCAGTGTTGCTACTGTCGACTAAAACTATTAAAAACTGATTTTGGTAATTGAAATAAAGATTAAATAACAATCAACATTAAAAATTTGATTAAATTTGAATTTGAATTAAATTAGAAATGTTACCCTGGCAACTAACTAAAATAAATGTTTAAGCTGAAGTACTAAAATTACTAAAAACTGAAATACAGATATCTAAATACAAATATTAAATTTGTTATATATATATATATGTATATGTTATAATAGCATATAAATCCTACCAAACAACACTGAGCATGACTGTGGTGTTCATTCACAGCTCATGTCTTGTGCACGCATTCAAAGACGAAACCGTTTGCTCACTAATTCCCATCAGCACTTCAATGAACACACACACACACACACACACACTCAAGGTGGCTCCTAAAAATAGCAGCACGTCAGATGCGCGTGTGGGAGTGTGTGTGTGGGTTTGTGTGACCTCACTGTTAAGGCCGGTTCTATAAACTTTAGAGCAATCCAGACAAAGGCTTCCTGGCAACAGTCTCCTAGCAACCGCAGCCTCTGCAATTCCATGACCCCCATATTCCACATCTGTAGATCAGCACACACTCACACACACACACACACACAGGTATTGTAATAAGGCCGGCCGTCTCGCGCTGGACTCAGTGAGCCGCACACTGTCTCATACGCTCTCCACTCGGCTCTTTCTCTGTCTGATGCTCTTTGCTTTTCTCCCATCACTGTCACGTCGTGTCTACAGCCACGCGAGTCCAACTATCGCACGCTCATCTGTGTGACAAGACTTTGAATGCAAGAGCTTGCAACTTTTTTTGCTCGAGGGGGAAACGCATGAAACGAGACGACTGAACTGCTTTGAGTTTCTCATTTTCCAGAGCACAGAAAAAACTATTGAACAGCCTCTTGAGGAAGACTTAAAGATACCGAAGCAAATCAACTGATACTGAACATAGTCCGGTTGTTTTTTCCCTAAAACACTCTTTACTAAATGTGTAAAATAAAATATTATTGATAAAATAATAAAATATTATTAATAAAAAAACTTTAAAAACTTATAAATAAATGTTGAAATACTAAAATTACAACACTAAAACTGAAATAAAAATAAATTAAAGCTAAATAGAAATATAAAATAGACATAAAAACATATTGTTTTGAATAACTGAAATAAAGCTAAAATAACATAAATAGAAATATTATATGAAAAACAATGTAAATAAGTCAAAGTGCTAAAATTATTCAAAGTAAAATGGAAATAAAAATAAATTAAAGCCAAATAAAAATGTATAAAAAAGAATAAAAATTAAAAAGCACATTGTTTTTGATAATTGAAATAAAATATTAGATGACAAAAAATATTATATGAAAAACCTAAACATATAAATAAGTTGAAGTATTAAAATTAAAACTGAAATAAAAATAAATTAAAGCTAAACAGAAATGTAAAAAATCACATTGTTTTGATAATTTAAATATAAATATTAGACGAAAAAACAAAAATAAGTTGAAGTACTAACATTACAAAAAATAAAACTGAAATGAAAAAAAAACTAAATAGAAATATTAAAAAAAATTCTAAAAAAGTGCATTGTTTTTGAACATTTGAAATAAAGCTGAAATAAAATTAAAATGTAAATATTAGATGAAAAAAGTATAAATAAATAGAAATTAAAACTAAATAGAAATATTAAAAAAGAATAAGAATAAAGAGCATTCTTTTTTGTTAATTGATGTAAAGCTGAAAAATAATATAAAACAAAATATTAAACATAAATATTAAATGAAAAACTTATAATTCAGTTCAAGTACTAAAACTACAATCTCCACATTTTTAACTTGAGGGGGAAAAGCATTAAATGAGAAAACTGAATTTGCTTCAAATTTGAGTTTCACATTTTCCGGAGCACACAGAAAACTGTTTAACAGCCTCTTTAGGGATAAGTAAAGATATTGAACCAAATCAAATGAGCCGTGTTCTGTGTTTTCCCTCTAATTTGTGCTAAAAATGCTATAATGCACAGATTGTTTTTTCGGTTAACATTATTTCATAAAATGCATCATTAGTCCGGTTGGTTTTTCCAAAAGACTCTTTACTGAACACAGACAATCTGGCAGCAGCGTCTGTCTGCTGATCTGCAATCTTTCTTGCTGCAATCTGCATATTTTGCATGAGTCAGGCGGCTCGTTATCTGCTCATTTTTTATTTGAAGTCACTACAGCCTCCATATCGTCTGCCGGATCAAGTGCACATTAATTACTGACACTTGGACAAATGACATCACTGGTTTTTCTGTTGAGACTTTGCCTTCCTAAACTGCAGTCCCGGGGTTCAGACATCATGTTTCCCTGTATTAATCTGATTAATAATTCATTCATGACTAGAGCTCACGCTGTCACTCTGTGGCTACTCTCACCACTTGACCGATATATGGGTCAATTTCACAAAGAAATGCCAGGTTAATATTTCACCCCATAAACAACAGAATATATATATATAAGATTTTTTGCATTGCAATTTGACAGTTATGCCTATTCACTCTCAAAATTTCATTACTGTAATGCAATAATAATAATAATAATAAATTATAAATTATCATTCTGTAATATTGTAACATTTTCTGTAAAGAAAATAATCTTTTCTTTAACCACAATCTTTTAAAATTAAAACCATCTTAATTTTAATTCATTAAATTAAAGTGCAAAAATGATGTAAACTTAAAAATATATATTTATTTTTCACATTTGATTTTGTTGCATTACAGTAATGAGAATTTGTAAGGGTTATTTCTATAATATTATAAATTAAATTGTTCTAATATTATATAATTTGTGTAGTTTTGTAGTAATGAATGTGCTTTTCAATTTTCATTAAGATTTTCATAAAAATATCACACATTGCAATATATATATATATATAATAAATAAATATAAATAATAAATAAATATAAATATAAAATTTTATAATAAATATAAAATCCTATTTATAAAATATTATATTATTATTGCATAACATTAACGAGAATTTGTGTAGTTAAGAATGTGCTTAATTTTCATTAAAATTATATATATATATATATATATATATATATATATATATATATTATTTTATTGTTATTATTATTATTAGCATTATTATTATTCAATATTGAATTATAGAATTTTTGTAGTCTGTACTAGTAATGATTGAGCTTAATTTTCATAAAAATAATATTTCTTTTAATGTTGGATGAAATATATTCTGATCATTTCTTGACTGTTTTCATGAGATTTGCCAATATCCCATAAACTACAAACCTGCCTGAGTTAATATATTGCTCTGTAATTCACTTACTCAGTCTCGTACACTTGGCCTTTCCTTTACTATAAAAAAATATATTTCATTTAGTTTTATATCTCATGTGCTAATCCATAATCCATGCATTACAGATGAGCATGTAAAGGCCGGTCTATTTAAACATCATTAGTGTGATGGAGTGTCTTCATTTGACCTTGCTGAGGCTGTTCAACTCAATAGCAGCATCATTACGATGACCAGAATCATCTGTAAAATTATGCGTATTATCATCAGTTTACAGTGACATGCTTGGGTAAACTACCACTTTATATTACGACAGCAGATAGCTGAGCACTGAGATCATTTAACATCACCTGGATAATAATAAAAACTCAAACCAAACCACAAACAACGTGCCGCTTCTGCAGGGCTGCTCAAACACACTGCATTATGGGTCGGTCAAGCATGTTTAAGAGGGCAGATCAATTGAAATGGCATTGTGTGACTGCCGCTAGCGACCCGATCACTACAACAGCTTTTCTGACATGCTGTGTAATGAAGTCATCAGGAACTCTGGGTCAATGAGCTCCTTCCTCAAAAGCTTTTAAACAGAACTTGGTTTTTGAGACAAATCTTTACAGCTAGAGTTGCGTAATAACTCATATCTGATTGATGTTGCAATTTATGCCATTGCTTTCCAGTTTTTGTGCAACATGCATTAAACGGATGCTCAATGTATAATGCAATGTTGTTCTCGTTAACTAAAACGAAGAAAAATATTTTTGTTCATTGAAATTTAAAGCAGAATAAAATTAATGAAAATAAGCACTAGAATGACATACACTTGCAAATGTACATTGCTGTTCACATTTTTAAATAATATGTATTTTTTAATATTTTTGCATTACAGTAATGAGAATTTGGAGGGTAAATATAAATGTCATGAAAATAATGCAGATTCAGATTCTGATCTGACTGGATTGCAGTTTGTGAAATTGCTTTCCAGTTTTTTGTGGAATATGCAAGAAAAAATTTATAAATATTAGATTAAAAAAACTTGATATGTTACTTTGGCAACTGTAATAAAAAAAAGTTTAATTTGAAGTATTAAAATGACTAAAACTGAAATAAAAATAAAGCTAAATAAAAAAAATGAGAGCGTGGAATTAGTCCATTTGAAATAAAGCTAAAATAAAATACAAATACGAATATTAGATGCAAAACATAAACTTATAAATAAGTTAAAGATTTAGACTTGGTTCACACTGCAGGCTAAAGTTGCCCAAATCCGACTTTTTTGCCCAAATGTGACCCATATCTGATTTTCTTATGACAGTCTGAACAGCACAAATCCAATTTTTTTTTTCAAATCAGGCCCAGGCCACTTTCATATGTGGTCCTAAATCGGATACATATGCGATGTTTTGCAATGCGACTTCAGTCTGAACGGCCATGTCGCATTTCACGCGATTTTTACGTCACTGAGGAGGCGGGAAGATTAAAATCACAATGGCAGACAATATATAGACAATAATATCACTTCGTTATTTAGGATCCGATTGCACATTAACTTAAAAATTGCTAAACACGCGCTAACGCGAGCAGCATCCATTTTTATTTCCGCAAACACAGTGCGCTGCGTCTGACGTCACGCCTTCTTCTGCGCATGCGGGTCACTTCAGGGCTGTATACGGTTCACACATGAGACTGATGGGAGTCGCATTTAAATGACAACGTGAACAACAGCGCAAAAAAATCGGATTTCAGCAAAAAATATGATCTGAGCATTAAGACCTGCAGTGTGAACTAAGTCTAAAACGTGCTTGCATTAAAACTGAAAATTAAAGCTAAATAGAAATATTTTCCAAAATAAAAATCACTAAAGTGCATTGTTTTTGCTAATTGAAATTAAGCTGAAAAATAAAATATAATAAAAGTCATACTAAATACTAAAAAATAAAGCTAAATCAAAATATTTACAAACTAATACAAATTATAAAATTACTCATTTACTACAAATTAAATTGAAAACGTAAAATATAAAAATAAAATTAAAGGGGTCATCGGATGCAAAATTCACTTTACAAGTTGTTTGAACATAAATGTGTGTACACATGCATCCTATAATGATTAAAAATCCACCCAGTGGTTTTAAAAAAATCCCTAAATCCTCTTTCTCAAATCAGGCTGTTCTGAGATTCCTGTCAGAATGATGTAGTTCTCTACAGGCCCCTCCCACGAGAGTTGATTGACAAGCCCGTCTTAGCTTAGCCCCGCCCTGAGTGAGCTGAGAGCTGACTCCGGTGCTGGAGAACACAAGATGTCTCCAATTAAGCGATTGAAGTGTTTAGTTGTTGGATGTAATAATGAATATAGCAGTCGTCATTTAATCCCGACATCTGAGCTGCTGAAGACGCAGAAGATTAATGTTACTTTAGTTTTGAAGTGAATGCGCCAATCTCCGATCTACATAAATGCATCTATGTTTGTGCGAATCATTCGTGATCTAGCTTTATCTAGAGAAGAAGTGAGTATAAGGGTTTTTATGAATCTCTGCAAATCGTCTTTCCTAATAACGTGCTAGTTAGCCAGTTTCACGGCTGAAGTTTAGTAGTATGCTCCATAGATAAATATACCTAGATTATGGACTGTTTCTATGGGTCGCGATGCGTAAGCCATCCACTATTTTTGGAACGGTCTGCGAATCTTTGAGTGCATTGACTGTGTGCGTCTAAAACAGCATGTTATACGCTTGTATATCTTTGAATATTCATTGATTATTATGGTGAATGCGAGATGGCTGACGCGTCAATGTATCTGGAGCGGTCGAATAGGGAATCTACACATATCTATGGTCTGTTCATCACTCCACGGAAGAGAGGGGCGGAGTCAGCAGAGCTCATTAGCATTTAAAGCAGCATGGACTAGAACAGCGTGCTGAAAACAGAGCTGATTTTGACAGAGTAAAGAAGGTGTTTTTTACACTACCATTGAGAAATTTTAACCAAAGTATGTTACAGACCTTTCATTAAGACCCTAAAGAATCATATCAACTTGAGTAAAATGGGCATTCGATGACCCCTTTAAGTTCAAAACATGTTATAGCATAACACATATATACCATATATATAACATAATATTATACTATTACACTATATGAGTAGTACTAAAACACAACACGAGAGACAGGTGTTTGTCAGTGTAAGATGAGAGCAGCACCTGTTTGATTGCCACGGCCACAACACAAAGACATTCACACTGACCACAGGGTAAACAGCACTCGTTGAGCCTGTGATCTCTGAGAATGACTCACGAGAGCGGCGCCAAACATGCTTGCGCTCCACCCAGCTGTGGCTTCACCCATTTACACACCCAACCTCTGCCCACATCCACATCCACGGACTGAAACTCAAACACTAGGGCTGGGATCCATACTGATTTCCCTGCTCAGTTCCATTCAGTTTGAATTGATTCCATTCTGATTCAGAATTGAACAGAACTATAGAGTCATTTGTTGGTGAATTGGACTATACTGGCTGCGATGTAGGTTTTTGATTCACTACAAAGAACCAATTTAAAAAAACTAATTTGTTTCATGAACTGGACTACATTGGTTATGTTTTTGATTCACTATAAAGAACTTATTTAAAAGGTAAATTGGACTACACTGGTTTGCATTGTATGTTTTTGACTCACTAAAAAGAACCAATTTAGAAAAGTCATTTAATCATTAATTGGACTACAGAGTCACTCTTTATGTTATTGCATGCATCTCATAAGCACAGCTCAATGCAGCTGTTTTCTTCGCAACTTTTACGATAAACATCCTTATAAACAATCTTATCAAATTCAACTGTAAATCTAATTTGGACAATGAAACAATATGAGTACATAACTGCAGATTCAAAAGCAGATGTGCATAAGGAAACACTGGCAAAGTAAGATCGATCTTGGGATTTAAATAATCAAGAATTGTGATTAATCTGTCATTCGCAGTGCTTCACAGTAGTGGGCGGAGCTCATTTGGAGCAATCTGCTAGCCGTGATACTCTGATTAGTGAAGATTTCTTTGCAGAATTGTGGGTAATGTAGTTTTTTTTCCCCCATGAATTCCACCTTGGCGAAACATCATCTCTCTCCATTTTTTATGTTTATTGCAATATATGCATATATATACAAATATTTAAGTAGTCTGAGAGAAGATTGGCTCGATTTCGTCATTCGCAGTACTTTATGGGAGTGGGTGGAGCTTATTTTGTGCAATTTGCTTATCGCAATTCTCTGATTCGTGGAGATTTCTTTGCAGAATCATGAGAAATGTTGCTTGAATTCGACTGTGAAACAGTTATTTTAAAATTAAGTTTAAATAATGCAGGCTGATGGCTTCAACTAACGCATAAACCATCTATTAACAACCTCGTAGCACACCGTAGGTCAGTTTTTAAAGATTAAGCATTACAAATAAACTCTAATGAAAATAAATGGGATGTTTACTTCTGGAACATGAGCTTTGCAATCTATAAACTTGAGCATGCAAAATGATAGACAGGCATTGAGCATTTCTGATTGGATATGTTTTCTGATACATACATATCTGACCCTGGAGCACAAAACCAGTCTTAAGTCGCTGGGGTATATTTGTAGCAATAGCCAACAATACATTGTATGGCTCAAAATTATAATTTTTTCTTTTATGCCAAAAATCATTAGGATATTAACTAAAGATTATGTTCCATGAAGATATTTAGTAAATGTCTTACAGTAAATATATCAAAACTTCATTTTTGATTAGTAATATGCATTGCTAACTTCATTTGAACAACTTTAAAGGCGATTTTCTCAATAGTTAGATTTTTTTGCTCCCTCAGATTCCAGATTTTCAAATAGTTGTATCTCAGCCAAACATTCTCATATCCTAACAAACTATACATCAATGGAAATATCATTTATTCAGATTTCAGATGACGTATAAATCTCAATTAAAAAAAACGGACCCTTATGACTGGTTTTGTGCTCCAGGGTCACACACACATATATATATATATA
>NC_136752.1:28670370-28710370 GCF_936440315.1 Barbus barbus | reverse complement strand
CTGTCTATCCATCCATCCATCCATCCATCCATCCGTCTATCTGTCTGTCTGTCTATCCATCCATCCATCCATCATCCGCCCGTCCGTCCGTCTATCCATCCATCCATCCATCCATCCATCCATCCATCCATCCATCCGTCTATCTGTCTGTCTGTCTATCCATCCATCCATCCATCCATCCATCCGTCCGTCCGTCTATCTGTCTGCCTATCTATCCATCCATCCATCATCCGTCTATCTGCCTGTCTATCCATCCATCCATCATCCGTCTATCTGCCTGTCTATCCATCCATCCATCATCCGTCTATCTGCCTGTCTATCCATCCATCCATCATCCGTCTATCTGCCTGTCTATCCATCCATCCATCATCCGTCTATCTGTCTGTCTATCCATCCATCCATCCGTCCTTCTGTCTGTCTCTCCATCTATAAATGTCTAAATGGCATTGCATTAGATAAATTATTAAAGCAAGTGCATTTTTAATGCAATATTTATTTATTATAATTATATTAAATATTAATGCAAGTGGCATTGTTTTAAAGAAAGATAGCAAACATTAAAAAGGAGTAACCCGCGTTGAATTATGGTTTAAATGAGTACACACAAATGCTGCAATAATTCATGATATTATAATATAAACGATAATAAATCACATTTCATAGTTCATAAATAAGTTAAAACGTATACATTTCATTAAGAGATTATAGGAAAATTAAAAATATATACAAAAATTAAAAAAATAAATGGTAAAGCAACAAATTCAGCCAAATAAAAACAATAACTTTACAGTATTCATGTTGCATTATTCCATTGTCTTTTAATAACTCACATCCATCCGTTAAACTTTTTCACTAATGCATTTTTAAATTAAAATTTGATTTGGTTTTAATATAATTTCGTTTAATTAATGTATTTCTCTTTTGTGCTTATTTGATGTAAATCACATTATTATCATTATGCATGAAATAATCTCGCCGTTCCTAATTAAATACAATACAGCGCCACCTAGCGTTCACTTCAAATACAAACAAATGCGCCACTGCTGTTATCATAATAACGTGACCTCCTTTCTAACAAAATATACACTTTACGGTGTTTAACAGAGCTCATAATCAAAATACACTAATAAACCCCACACGTTTAACCCTGTTTACACTAGAATCACGGCGTTTCGATCTCAGTAAAGCGGAACTGATGCGCGGCGCTTTTGTTTCCCCCGGACACAGAGAGCGCTGGAGCTACAAAACATAACAGATTTCCCCACCATGCTTGTTTATTACATTGGGGTCCTGCTGTAAATGAGCTATGAGGCTGGTTAACAGGCTGTTCAGCAGTGAATGGAGGAGGTTGTTGTCATACACACAAGGACAGAGTCCAGAGGCGAGAATCAGGGAGTATTTCTACTATATCGACCATCAAGGACAGGTACACCACTGAGATGATGGCTATAATGTTGTTTAATTTATGCCATGCCCATAATCATGATTTATTTCTCTATTTTTAAGCTGTTTCTGGATGACACCAAGGTGAAGAACTTTGTCACCTGTTTCAAAGGTATTTGTTGTGTAATGGTCTTATGGAATATGCACAGGTCATGTGGTCTCTATTACATTCAGATAAACCTCTTTAGCCTGGCTTCTTACACAGTGGCTTATGTACAGTACAATAATCCTATTTTCTTCTTCTTTCTCTTATAAAGAACTACTGTGACTGTAACATTGTATGATGATAATAATGTCACAGTACTGTATGGTTACCATATGTGACCCTGGACCACAAAACCAGTCATAAGGGTCAATTTTTTGAAACTGAGATTTATACATCATATGAAAGCTGAATAAATAAGTTTTCCATTGATGTATGGTTTGTTAGGATAGGACAATATTTGTATGAGATACAACTATTTGAAAATCTGGAATCTGAGGGAGCAAAAAAATCTAAATATTGAGAAAATCTCATTTAAAGTTGTTCAAATTAAGTTCTTAGCAATGCATATTACTAATCAGAAATTAAATTGATATATTTACGGTAGGAAATTAACAAAATATCTTCATGGAACATGATCTTTACTTAATATCCTAATGATTTTTGGCATAAAAGAAAAATGGATAATTGTGACCCATAAAATGTATTGTTGGTTATTGCTACAAATATACCCCAGCGACTTAAGACTGTTTTTGTGCTCCAGGGTCACATGTTCCTGACCCATGGCAAGATTTCAAAAATGGTGGTTTGTGAGATGAAAAGCTAATAATAAAAAATAAAAAATAAAAACAATTCATTTATAATAAAAAAATAATAATAAATTATTCGAAAATAAAACTTTTTTGTTAACAAACATTTACAGCATTTCACTAGTTTTTACCCAAAATAAAAGCTTCAGAATTTAAATGTTTGAAAATAATTTATGGCATCAATATTAATATTATAAATTGTGTTGTAAAGTAAAATTATTATTCAAATATCAAATATTCATTTTTTATTTTACAGTAGAATTGTAATTTTCAATTTATATTTCTGTAAATTTTTTTAGAGTTAAAACATGAATTCTAATAATAGCATCATTAATAATATGAGAACTGTGAATGTGAATAAGTTGTTAAATTACTGAAATATAAAATCAGTGCTTATTATCATTGACATAAGATCTGAGGTTTTTATACATTTTTAAAGTTTCAAAAAATAATATTTAAATTTTCAAGTTAAAGTTGTAGTAATATTGCTGTGTTTTTGTCTATATATATATATATATATATATATATATATATATATATATATATATATAAATACATTTTTATTTCAGTTTTATTTATTTTAGTACATATTTTAGTACAAAAAAAACTTAATATTTTATTTGATTTCAGCTAACATTTATTATATTTTAAGTAACAAAAGTGTTTTTTTTATTATTATTATTGTTTTAATTGTAGTTTTAGTTTTAGTAAACTGTAATAATTCAGCTTCAAGTAAATATTTTACATCTGAAGGGTTTGGCTGACGAAAAAGAAAAAGGTTAGAAACCGCCATTATTTACATAATGTTTGAAATCCACAAATTGTGGATTTTTTCCCATTCATTTTGAATTCATTTCCCATGCTAAATAGCATTAGGCATTATTAAATAAAGAGTTTGAACCAAATCATCCAGCTCTAAGATTAACTGGCACCATTACAATATAAAAAATGTATGGTATTTTATAACTCCAAAAACGTATTGCTTATTGTCTTTGTCTCTGTTAGACCAGCACTTCTTAGTGTTCTTCTTCAACCGTCTGAAGGTCAACCAGAGCGGCCGATATGAACAGGACTTCCCCTTCCTCTCGCTCTGCGGGCGCGAGCGTAACTTCGTGCGCTGTGACGACCGGCCTGTTGTTTTCACACACCTGTTATCGGAGGCGGGGCACGAGGAGCATCTGTCATACTGTGGAGGCGGAGCCAAACTGACCGCTCCGTTCTGCCCAGAATCTCTCTTCATGCATCCGGTCAGTGGTAGAGTGTACCATCCTGGACCGGAGCGGGGGGGAGGCGTGGGGTTGGTACGGTCGGCGCTGGCCATTGAGCTGAGCGCTCACTTTGAGTACGCCACGGGTCAGGAGTGCACGGGACAGCCCACTCACTTCATGTGGGCGGGGCATCGACACACTCTAACCAATGAGCTGGCCAAACATTTTCCTGTTCAAACAGATGAATGTGTTAAGCTACAGTGATTCAGTCAACCTACAAATAGATTATCATTAAAATCCTGCTGAAATTAATGTATATTTATGTATATTCTGAATACTGCTGAAATAAATGTATATATTGGGTCTTATTGTGGCTTGTTTGTTTACTTTTAAAAATAATTTACTCACCCTCGTTTCTTCCAAAGTCTATGTTCTTCTGCAGAGAACAAACAGGTGTTAAACGGCTGGGAACCAACAATAAATTAGCGTAATTGTCGATGAGATTTATCATAGCACTTGCATAATGCTCTTGATTTTGATTGCTTCCATTATCCTCATTTGTAAAACCGCTTTGGATAAAAGCGTCTGCTAAATGTAATGTAATGTAATAAATTAAATGTTCTACCCATTACATTTTGTTTTATTAACATCTACAACACCTACCCCTTACAATAATGCAAATACAGTAATAATTGGTGTTCAGCTTGACAAGAATTACACTTATATTGATGTGCGCATGATAGCCGCACCTGTATCCCTTCTAGCCTTAACCGAACTTCGGAGCAGGTTCTTGAATCATTTGATTCAGATCGGAACGGGTTCGCGAATCATTTAAATCAAATTATTGAAATATTTACTTAACTTAGGGGTCTTCTTGTAAATATTTTAGGTGATGGAAAAAAATAGATTATTTTATATATTATATTGTGGGGAAAAAACATATTTGGGAAAAATATATTTCAATGTTTTTGCGTTTCCTCGAGAAACTGCCTTCATTCGCAAAACTACTCTATATACAGTGGGGGGGGGGGGGGGGGGGGGGGGGGGGAATGATTTGATCCCCTGCTGATTTTGTACGTTTGCCCACTGAAAGAAATTATCAGTCTATAATTTTAATGGTAGGTTTATTTGAACAGTGAGAGACAGAATAACAACAAAAATCCAGAAAAACGCATTTAAAAAAATATATAACTTGATTTGCATGTTAATGAGTGAAATAAGTATTTGACCCCTTCACAAAACATGACTTAGTACTTGGTGGCAATCACAGATGTCTGCACACATCTCAGGAGGGATTTTGTCCCACTCCTCTTTGCAGATCCTCTCCAAGTCATTAAGATTTCGAGGCTGACGTTTGGCAACTCAAACCTTCAGCTCCCTCCACAGATCTTCTATGGGATTAAGGTTTGGAGACTGGCTAGGCCACTCCAGGACCTTAATGTGCTTCTTCTTGAGCCACTCCTTTGTTGCCTTGGCCGTGTGTTTTGGGTCATTGTCATGCTGGAATACCCATCCAAGACCCATTTTCAATGCCCTGGCCCTCACGGTATATGGCCCCGTCCATCGTCCCTTTGATGCGGTGCACTTGTCCTGTGCCCTTAGCAGAAAAACACCCCCAAAGCATAATGTTTCCACCTCCATGTTTGACGGTGGGGATGGTGTTCTTGGGGTCATAGGCAGCATTCCTCCTCCAAACACGCCGAGTTGAGTTGATGCCAAAGAGCTGGATTTCTCATCTGACCACAACACTCTCACCCAGTTCTCCTCTGAATCACTGGCAAGCTTCAGACGGGCTGTACATGTGCTTTCTTGAGCAGGGGGACCTTGCGGGCGCTGCAGGATTTCAGTCCTTCACGGCATAGTGTGTTACCAATTGTTTTCTTGGTGATCCTCCCGAGTAGTTCTGGGCTGATTCCTCACCGTTCTCATGATCATTGAAACTCCACGAGGTGAGATCTTGCATGGAGCTCCAGTCTGAGGGAGATTGACAGTTACTTTGTTGTTTCTTCCATTTGTGAATAATCGCACCAACTCTTGTCACCTTCTCACCAAGCTGCTCGGCGATGGTCTTGTAGACCATTCCAGCCTTGTGTAGGTCTACAATCTTGTCCCTGACATCCCTGGACAGCTCTTTGGTCTTGGCCATGCTGGAGAGTCTGGAATCTGATTGATTGATTGCTTCTGTGGACAGGTGTGTTTTATACTGAGACCCTCTTTAAGAGAGTGCTCCTAATCTCAGCTCCTTACCTGTATAAAACACACCTGGGAGCCAGAAATCTTGCTGATTAATAGGGGATCAAATACTTATTTGACTCATTAAAATGCAAATCAATTTATAACTTGTCCATGAGGAAATGCGAGAGAACGCAAAAACATTACCCCCCACCCCAAATAAGGAAAGTTCAAAATAACTAGTTGAGGCAAGGTAGCAAAACATTTGCCTTTTACAGTATAAATGAACATTAATTAACACTTCGGCAGTGTTCCAATTCCTGGCGTGCAAATACATCTGAATGATTTACAGTCTGAGGAGCTGTTAATGTCTTGATATTATCAGCAAGGACATATAATCATTGTGTTAACCTCTTACCAGTTTACAAACACAGTGCTTGAAGAACGCATGAGAGTAGTAGGGCGGAGACTGAATACTAGCACGAGTCATGTAACTGTGTAAAGGGTCACCCGGTTACACGTGAGCATGGTGAGACAGGAGAGGCACTGAAGGACACTTAACAGGGAACAACAACAACCTGATGAACTGAACTGGAAAATGGCGACATGTGAGGGAAGTGAAGCGCGCTCCGTGCTCAACCGGGCTCCGCCGTTACTCACGGATCTGTACCAGTTCACCATGGCGTACGCGTACTGGCGCGCGGGCAGACACAACGAGCCGGCCGTGTTCGAACTGTTTTTCCGCGATAACCCGTTCGGCGGAGGCTTCTCGCTCTTTGCGGGTCTCAGCGACTGTTTGCTGTTCCTGCAGAACTTCACTTTCTCAGATGATGGCGAGTGTGCTCTGTGTACTTGTGACATAACTTTAGTAACTCGCATACTAAGAATGTGTATATAGCATTTTTGGGCATGTGCTTCAAAGCCTAGTATGCTGCCTAACTAGATAGCATTTGGTTCATATGTCTTAAACCCAAGTGAACTGACTCCCTAAACAGCTTTTTGGAACATGCATTTCAAAACCTAGTATGCTATGTAGACAGCCTTTGTCTCTAAACCTTGTGATCTGATTAAGACGACTAAATTTTTGTCCATGCTTAATTTAGTTCAAGTGAGCACCCTACCTATCTCAAAACTTAATATGCTGCCTACAAGACAGCATTTGTTAAGCATATCTTAAAACCAAGCTACCCACCCAAGCATTTCTTTCGGTCATGCATCTCAAAACCTAGCATGCTTCCTAACTGGACACTATTTTTTTAAGTCTTAAACCCTAGTGAACTGACCTAAACTTTTTTTTTTTTTTTTTTTCACAGAATTTGTTGGTCATGTCTTAACCTAGTGAACTGACTCCCTAAACTACTTTTTTGTCATGTATCTCAAAAACCTAGTATGCTCTCTAACTGGACAGCATTTGTTGGTTATATGTCTTAAAACAGTGGTCTCAAACTCAATTTCTGGAGGGCCACAGCGCTGCAGAGTTTAGCTCCAACCAGCTCCAAACTCACGGCTTTAATTACGGTTGGAGCTAAACTAGAGCTGTGGCCCTCCAGGAATTGAGTTTGAGACCAAATGTCTTAACCTCGCGAACAGACTACTTAAACAACTTTTTTTTATCATGCATCACTAAACCTAGTATGCTTTCTAACTGGACAGCATTTGTTGAGCTTATGCCTTAAAACCAATTAATCACTATACAATAATACAAACAGCTTTTTTAAGCATGCATCTCAAACCTAGTAGGCTACCTAACTAGAAACCAAGTGAGTACCTTACCTAAACAGCTTTTTTGGTCATGCATCTCATCACCTAGTAGGCTTGTCTAGACAGCTTTTGACAGCTGTCTCAAAAACTCAATCTGACCAAGACAGAATTTTTAGTCATGCGTCACTAAACTTAGTATGCTGCCTAACTAGATGGCATTTGTCGGGCATATGTATTAAAACCAAGTGAGATCCTTACGCAAACAGCTTTTTTGGTCATGCATCTCAAAACCTAGTATGTTGTCCACATAGACAGCATTTTTGGTGATCTGACTGCGTAGACGGAATACTGCCTAACTGACAGCATTTTTAACCATGTCTCAAAAGCACGAGCTCTCTACTCAGACAGTATTTTGGGTTTACTTGTTTTGCAGCATATTTGGGTACTTCTGTGATGCCAAGATTCTGTCTAGTTAGGCTCACTAGGTTTTGAGACACCTTTTTCCAGTTAGACTATGACAGAAATGTATGCATGCGTTAGTTAATGATTTAATGATCAACACACCCACCAAGAGTATGCACTTGTTTCTTTACATGCATGTCCTGACGCCATTATCTGTCAGTAGTTGCATGTTGTAACCAGTGTACTTGTAAAGCATTACAAATAACGTGAGTTACGGAATCAGATTACTTTAAGTAACTAGTAAAGTAACACTTTTTTAATTTACAAGAAAATACCTAAGTTACTTTTTCAAATAAGTAACTCCAGTTATTTTTTTCCCCATTTATTGATTGACAGCTCTCCTGTCCCCATGTTGAGAGAAATCGGGAGTAAGATGTTACTGTAGTTCGAGAATAAATGTGAAAATGCGTTAATTCATCTCACTAGCAATAAAACAGATTCAGTATTCCTCAAAATGAATACAAACAGTCAAATGCAACTCAGAATATTATACAAACTTGCAATAATTAAATGTTAATCCGTTTGCAAAAAATATAAATTTTTATATTAAAAACAAACAAGCAAGCTCTGCCCAGATTTAAAAAGTAACGCAAATGTAATGTAATGCATTACTTTCCATAAAAAGTAACTAAGTAACATAATTAGTTACTATGTAGGGAGTAACGCAATATTGTAATGCATTACTTGTAGCTTTCCCCAACACTGGTTGTAACATGATGCATGCAAATCCATGGAAGTAGTTTGTACTCTGTTTCTGTCCTGTGCATCCTGTCTGTATTATTTACCAAGCTCTTGTGTGTTTCAGATGTGGAGTATCTGCGCTCCGTTCTCCCAGCAGGCACAGACGCTGCGTTCTTCTCGTATCTGAAGGAGCTGGACTGTTCGTCTGTGTCTGTGTCGGCGGTACCTGAGGGATCCGTGGTCTTCGCTCGAGTATGTGAGCGATTCCGAGGTCAGCTGTAATCTGATCTGCTTCTGCCAGAGCTCCGGTGTTCACACTGTTGTTCATGTTTGCAGGTTCCTCTGCTGGAAGTGTCTGGACCGCTGGCCGTGGTTCAGCTGCTGGAGACCAGTCTGCTCTGCCTGGTCAACTATGCCAGGTAAATACAGCAATCTGTTAAATCACATGCATTCATTAGTTTCTTGAATGCAGTGGTGCCTTTAGAAACCAATTATATGACGGTGTGCTGGTTTAAAATCACCTGGCAACATGAAAACATGTAAAGAATTAGCCTTGAAACGTTAAATCTTTGCAAAGGGAAGTGCTTAATGTTCAAAACAATGTTATTCATCCACCTCAGGAAGTGAAACCTAATATTTATATGATTTAGAAGAACCAAGAATTGTGTGACTTGTTAGCAATAAAAAAGGGCTATGTAAAAAAAAAAATAGCACTGAAACAGTATAACAGAATCTGTGTTATTTTAGTATAATTGAGATAGTATTATTGTTTTTTTTAATCATTTGAATTGATTTTATTGATGTATTTTCTGATTTGAATTTGAGTTAATTTAGTTAAATGTAGTAATTTTGTTGTTTTTGTCATTTTTAGTTAATGTTTATCTTTTTTTTAAATGTTTTATCAAGGTTAGTTAAATGAAAATGAGAAATGTTCAAATAAATGAAGTAAATTCAAAAAGTTTTTTTTAAAGATAATATTTAATTTGTCCTGTACCAATTTATTTTTTATGGTTTTGGAGTTAACTATAATAACCCTGACCAGGATGGGTATATTTATTGTTGTTATTTTTCTTATAATAACTTTGGTAATAAGGCTGAATTATTGAGGTTGATGATTCCAATCTCAATTTGTGTAGAGAAAATAAGATTATTTACTTGTTTTCTCATGCTGTTGTGGAACAGGCCCATTACTGTATGCCTATATTTTGTTTTTGGTTCTTTACATTCATTTTAATAAATGTTTCTTATTTTATAAAGTAACTGAAACTATTTGACTACAATGAACATCAATTCAACAGACTGTATCAAAATATCTAATAGTTCTCACTCATTTGTGCGTTATTGTTTTAAAAACTATTAGGACTCTGGCTCCAGAATCTGTAGTTTTGTTGCAGCTGACCTCATAACGCCTGTATGCTCATGAAGTCTCTCTCCTCTCAGTCTGGTGTGTAGCAACGCTGCTCGTTTCCGTTTGGCTGCAGGTCCCAGGCGGAGATTGATGGAGATGGGGCTCAGGAGAGCTCAGGGTCCCGACGGAGGCCTGACCGCCTCACGATACACCTACATTGGTGGTGAGTGACCTGACATTTACAGTGATATCCGGAAGGACGAGTCCACTGAAGTCCTGCTGAATGACACTCATACAGTTATATAGACTATTCTATTTTAGTAAACAGTGTGAACTTCTCCTGCTGATTGTTTTTCCAGGTTTTGATTTGACGAGTAACGCTCTCGCCGGCCGTCTGTTTGGCATTCCTGTGGCGGGAACCATGGCACACTCTTATGTCACTTCCTTTTCCTCTCTGGAGGAGGTGTGGCCACAGGTGAGCGTTTCACTGAATGAACCTGAAAATTTCAGTGGTTTGTTCTGTTTGGAATCAATTTGTAATTTTTTGTTTATATATAGATATATTACCAACCTCAAACGTTTTAACAGTAGTGTATCTACTGTATATATAAACAAAAAATTGCAAATTTTGCAAAAACTCATCCCCAAACACCAATGACTTGTACATAAGGATACTGTCATTTTAGACGCGTCCAAAACTGTTTTAACGGAGATAGAAATACAATTTTTAAATACATGAATTATGTTTCCTTCTTTGTTGCCACAGTTTTGTTAGTGCCTTCTTCTGTTCTAAAGAAGGGGGTCCCAACACTTCTGTCCTTATAGTGTCTATAAGTCATTGGTGTTTGGTGATGAGTTTTCGGCTCAAGGTCTGCATATAAAGTCACACCAGAGTTGTTCAGCTGGGATCAGGACTTGTCTTTCTGCAGACCAGTCAAGTTCTTCCACACTGACTCAATCAATCATGTCTTTTTGAACCGTGTCTTATACACAGAGACACTGTCATGTTAGAATAGAAAAGGGTTCTGTCCAAACTGTTGCTATAAAATTAGAAGCACACAATTCCCTAGAATATCATTATATGCTTAAACATTAAGATTTGTACTCATAGAAATGACTAAAGTAGTCAAACATGTTCATTAGAAGGGGGTGCCAATACTTTTGGCAATATAGTGTATATAGATCTGTTTTTTTCACACACACACACAGAGAGAATATATATTAAAAATGTGAAAAATATCAGTATTTCAAGATGATATAGACAATATTTCTAGACTATAAAGCTAAAAATTTTCACTGATTGAAATGACTCTTTTTCAGCTTTTTTTTGCAATATTCTATACACAAACCAGTCAAAAGTTTGGAAAAATTAAGTGTTTTTTAATGTTTTTGAAAGAAGTCTCTTCTGCTCATCAAGGGCCAAGGCTGCATTTATTTGATCAAAAATACTATTTTCTATGTTAATAGCTGTTAAAATGTAATTTATTTCTGTGATCTGCAGCTGTATTTCCAGCATCAATACTCCAGTCTTCAGTGTCACATGATCTTCAGAAATCATTCTAATATACTGATTTACTGCTCAACAAACATTTCTGATTATTATCAATGTTGAAAACGGTTGTGCTGCACAATATTTTTGTGGAAACCGCGATGCATTTTATTTTTAAGGATACTTGAATAGAATAGAAAGTTCAAAAGAACAGCATTTATTTGAAATAAATGTCTTTACTGAATAAAAGTATAAATTTATTTTACTGACCTCAAACGATAAAGCATGTGTGTTGATTTGATGGCAGACTCTGGTGCCCTGTGGCGGCGACGGCCCTATTGACTTCATCTGTCTGGTGAAGGGTTGGCTGGGTCGCGTCTGTCAGATATTGGGGTCAAAGACGAGCCTCGTTCGGGAGGGAGAGCTGGCGGCCTTCCTGTCCTACGCCATCGCCTACCCACAAAACTTCCTGCCCGTGATTGACAGCTACAGCGTGAGCTGGTAAGACACGTGATTATTCAGTAGTGTTGTGTGGTGTGATGTTTTGGACTGATGTGTGTGTTTGTGCTGCAGCAGCGGTCTGCTGTGTTTCTGTGCCGTGGCTTTGGCTCTGTATGAGCTGCAGTACCGGCCGCTGGGGGTCAGGCTGGACAGCGGGGACCTCTGCAAGCAGTCGCTGGAAGTGCGCCGCGTCTTCAAAGAATGTAGCAAACAGTGAGACGCTTCCTTCAGAACACCTCTAATAACACAACATTATTACACCGGCATTGTACCACTGCTCAGTCTTGGGCTCAGTGTTATTTTAGGTATATTTATATAATATTATAGCATTTATTAGCATTTTCATATTTTCAGTTTTCATTTGGGTTCAAGTAAAAAGGATATTATCCTGATTTGTTTGACTTAATTAAATAAATAAATATTTTAATAATAGAACTTTATTTTTCAAAATAAAAGTTTGAAAAAAGAATAGAAACATTTATAAAAATAAAAATACACCAGAAATATATAAGTGGGTTTAAGTAAAAATCTGTGTGATTTAAAAAAATAATAATTTTAAAATAGAAATGTATTCTTACATTATATACTTTAAAACAAGACTATTAAAAAAGGAAAAACAAATATTAAAAATAAAAACTGTGTACTTGTATTATTTATTTTTATATTTTCAGTTTAATTTTGGTGTTGAAGTAAGTTTAATATTTATTTTTGGCCTTAAAACTTATTTCTGTTAGTTGCTAAGGCAACATTTCATTTAGGTTTATGTTTTTCATCTAATCCTTATGTTATTTAATTTCAGCTTCATTTCAATTACAGAAAATTATATTTAATAGGTTTAGTTTGTTTTTCCAGGGTTATTATCGTTAACCAAAGAAACATTTTTATTGCATAACATTAACTGAAATAAAGTAAAATATTTTTTTCAGCTATATATAAAAACTTTTTTCAGTTAGTTGCAAAGGCGGTAATTATGCACTAATTATAATAATTACTATTATTAAATAAAGCTATAAATTAAAACCTAATAAATCAATATAGACATACTACACAAAATTACAAAAACAGAAAATAAAATCCATTTTAAACCAGACCTATAATATGATATCAATACTAAAATAGCATTGGTTTTAAGTGTTAAGCTTCAGCATGCAATCACTCAAATCTATTCTGTGTTTGTCTGTCTGCAGGTTCTCAGTTCCTCAGTTTGAGTCTCTCATCATCGTCGGCACAAACAGTATTTCAGAACAGAGTCTCGCTGAACTCAACAAGAAAGTAAGAGCTCTTCACATCACAGATACATTAAACACAGCAATCAAGACGTGCATCACCTGTTTGTCTGTGTCAGGATAACGAGATTGACGTGGTTGGAGTGGGGACTCATCTGGTCACATGCACGCGTCAGCCCTCTCTGGGGTGTGTATATAAGGTACAAAGAGTTTCCACACATTAAAATTCACACATCGTGCTTTAATTAATGCATGCTGACGGTTGTATTACTCACTCACTGTAGCTGATAGAGGTCAGAGGTCATCCCCGAATGAAGATGAGTGAGGATCCAGAGAAAAGCACACTGCCGGGACGCAAGTCTGTCTATAGGCTTCTGGACGCAGACGGTCCGTATTTACCCGTTTATAATCACCCTTTTATTCACTTCTTTCTGCTTTTCTCATTATTTGTAATAAAAATTCAACCTTATAGCAAATATTCAAAATATTTCATATTTCAATGTGCATTTTATTTTGTTCCTTGAAAAGCATTTCAGATTAAATATAAATATATATATATATATATATATACTTTGTGTAATTTTATATATATATATACACACACACACTGTATATTTATAGTAGTTTTTCAGCCTTTTTACAATATTCTATAATATTGTATAAAAGGGCTGAAAAAGATCAATATTTATCAATCTCATTTTTCTAGTTATATTGTCTTAAAATATTGATTTAGTGTTTTATTTATATATATATCTATCTACAGTGCCCTCCATAAGTATTGGAACAGTAAAGACAAAATTTCTCTGTTGGCTGTGGAGTCCAGACATTTACAAATATGATTAAAAGATGAATATGAGACAAAACTACAGAATGTCACATTTTATTATTAGCCGTTTCAACACATACATGTTTTACCAGCTAAGAAGTTCAGCACTTTTAGAGTTCATCCCACTCATTGATGTGAGCATAAGTATTGGGACAGTTGAACATAAGGCAGATATAAAAGATTAAAAGCTATTATTTAGTTGCAGATCTCTTGCACACAATCACAGCAGTGAGTCTGTGACCCATAGACATCACCAGACTCTTGCTCTCATCCTTTGAAATACTTTTCCCAGCCTTTAATGCAGCCAATCCCAATTGTTGCTTGTTTTGGGGAGTTTCTGCCTTTACTCTCCTCTCCAGCTGGTGACATTCATGTTCAATCAGATTTAAATCTGGAGATTGACTTGGGCAATCTAACACTTTCCATTTCTTTGCTCTTATAAATTCCTTGACTGAACTGGCAGGGTGTTTTGGGTCATTGTCCTGATGCAATATGAAGCACTTCCCAATGAATCTGGTGGCATTTTCTTGAATATTGGTAGGCAAGATGGTTTTGTACCCTTCCAAATTCATTCTGCTGCTGTCATCATACATTAAGTCATCAGTAAAGTTGAGAGGGCCTGTTCCAGAGACAGCCATGCATGCCCATGCCATGACACCACCTCCACCAGGCTTTACAGATGAGGCTGTATGCTTGGGATCATTGCAGTTCCCTTTTTTCTCCACATTTTTGCTTTCCCATCACTTAGATAAAGGTTCATCTTTGTCTCATCGGTCCATAAACACAGTTCCAAACTATTTTTCAGTCGTATTCCTCAGCCCAGTTTTAGACATCCCAAAACTATTATGCATTTCGTTAGATTTTTAAGTGGAAAAAAAAGAGCTTGGTGCACCTTTCACAGGATCCATGTTTGTAAACACCATTAGCTGAATTGAGTTTATATGAGTGTCTGTTTGGCAGGTCATCCTCAGATGGATCTGATCTGTCTGTCAGAAGAAGCGGCTCCTAAAGCGGGCGTCTCCCTCACCTGCTTCTCTCTAGGACTGAACAAGACGCTTCAGACGGTCACACCAGCTCAAGTAACCAGTCTGCGTTTGGATGTCTTCACCTGTGGACAGGTAAACGCTGCCAATATCAGCCTGTGCTGCCATTGGACAAGTAGATATCATGAATGATTTTAATAACTTTTAAAAGAATAGCTCATTTAAAAAAGGAG
This sequence comes from Barbus barbus, assembly GCF_936440315.1. NCBI lineage: Eukaryota > Metazoa > Chordata > Actinopteri > Cypriniformes > Cyprinidae > Barbus > Barbus barbus. Next base: position 28,695,305 of record NC_136752.1, on the reverse strand, counting down.
AATTGTTGAATATTTGCTCCCCATCAGTCCATCCAAGATGCAGATGAGTTTGTTTCTTCATCAGATTTGGAGAAATGCATCAATGCATCAGTGTCTCAGCAATGGATGCTCTGCAGTGAATGGGTGCCGTCAGAATGAGAGTCTGATAAAAACATCACAATAATCCACACCACTCCAGTCCATCAGTTAACATCTGGAGAAGACAAAAGCTGAAAAAAATCCAGCATTAAGACGTTTTAACATTAAACCATTGCTTCTGGCTAAAATATGAGTCCATAATAAAGATGTTAACTGATGGACTGGAGTGGTGTGGATTATTGTGATGTTTTTATCAGCTCTCATTCTGACGGCACCCATTCACTGCAGAGCATCCATTGCTGAGACACATTTCTACAAACCTGATGAAGAAACAAACTCATCTACATCTTGGATGATCTGAGGATGAGTAAATATTATAAAAAGCACATTTTCATTTTTGGGTGAAATATTTCTTTAAATTGAAGAGAATGTACATTTCATAGCTTTTTCATACAGAATCTAATTGATATGTGTTGATTGTGTGCACAGATCACATTCCCCCTAAACAGTGCATCAGAGAGTCGTGAGCGTGCACAGATTTCTCTGCAAACGCTGCATCCGCATCACAAGAGACTACAAGAGCCGCACGAGTACACCGTGAGTTCAGATATCAGTAACTGAATACATGGCATCTGCAGACTGAAAGTGTTTCTTCACATTGTCTTAAAGGTGGCTTTATCAGAGCGGCTGCACTCCCTGGTGTCTGATATCACAAAAGGAAACAGTAAAGGCAGCAACTTCCTGCTGTTGAACTGAAGCCGAGCCGAAACACGGAGCCCAGACCAAAGTCACAAACATTACATCTAAAAGGAAAAGATGCCTTAAAACCCCTTTCCCTTTAAATAAATGTCCTAATAACAGATTCAGCAATGCTGCTTGTTGTGGTCCAATAGCATTAACAAGTTCTTTTGAATATGGTATTGGTTCATCTTATGATTAACTAATAAAATAAGTGATGACGTAATGAAAATGATTATTTACTGTTCGTTTTACAACATAATAAAGCTTTTGTGTACAAAAGTGATTCGTGTATGTGTTTTGACCTATAATCCGAATTGTAATGTGATCTACCTTGAAGTATTTATTTAATATTTAAAAAATAAAACAATCAGTTAAAAAAAAGTAAATAAATCTAGTACGCTTTGATTTTAGTAAATAAATTATTTTTTTAGTATATCAATTTGCATAGTAATTCTAATTTAATTTAAAAAGGTAACATGCTATGTTTGTTGTTCATATGAGTGTTTAGTTTTTTTATTAGTATTTTCGATTAATGTTATTCTATTCAGATAAACACAATCGCTTTAGCGCACGCGCCTCGGTGTTGTCAGGGGCAACAGTTATTTTTCCGCTCCAAATCGCCTTTATTCCCATCACCGTTACCTCATTGGACGATTCCCCCGTCAGTCCGTTTTTATCGAGCTGTGATTGGCTACCGCATGTGTCAGTCAGAAACAAAGCGATTCTATTGGCTGAATCCCAAGGACGCGATGTGAGAGATCAGCTGTGGCTCGTGCGCGTACAGGCAACAAGTGAATTTACTGATTTTGAGTGAATTAGATTCTTTAAAGATCACATTATGGAGAGAAATAAATGCATATATAGTTAAAGCCGTGTCCCGCGTGTAAAGGAGCCGAGTTCGTGTTGCGATAGCAGCGTTTAACGGATTTGCGCAGTTTGATAACATGCGCGCGCTATTGTGAATGCAGGTGTTTTATTCCAGGTGTGCAGGACACAACAGTGCAGTAATAAAGCTGAGTTTATGATGTGTGACTCTGCATCAGATGAGGATATATCAGCTGAGGACGGAGGATCCACAGAGTCCGTGCGCAAGGTAACTTTCAGAGTAACATAGCTTAATATATCACATGTTAATTTATTAATTATAGCTTAACATTAAAACCAGCAACGCAATAAGAAATAACAGGTTGAGGCACTTACCCAAAAGTACCATGGTATTACCATGCTCTTTTGGGCATCGTAGCCTATTGTAACACAGCAACTGATTCAATATATTCACAAACTATGGTATTTACATGATATTGTTATGTTTTAAAATAATAGCATGTTTTTGGACGGATACCATGACATTCTTTGAAGTCCTTGCAATAAAATTAAGTAAAAAAAATAAAAAACTGTCAACATTAGTTAACATAATACTTGCACATAATTTATTTATTAATGTTAGTTAATGATAAGTTCAACATTTACTAGCACATTACCAAAATCAAACTTTGTAACTTATCTATTAACATTAGATAATAGACACTGAACATGTTTTAACAAACACAAAGGTTAATAAATGTTGTTAATTGCCTGTCCATGTTAGTTAATGGATTAACCAAATGAGACTTTATTTTAAAGTGTTGCCATAAAAATAATATAATTTATTATTTTTGTATTTTATTTAGATTATATGTATTTTATTTGTTTTGTGTATACACACACATATTAAATATTTTATTTATATTATATATGAACAGAACAGAAGTGCAATGGTTATATTCAAATGCTGAGAGAAGCAGTGAGATTAAATTCAAAATATGCTAATTTCAAGTGATGACATGACCTGTGTGTGTGTGTGTGTGTGTTTTAGGGATGTGACCCTCTCGTCTCAACCCAGCGCAGCAGACTGCAGCAGCGGAGAGCTAAACTCAACCAGCAGATCAACCGAGAGCTTCGTCTGCGGAGCGGAGCTGAAAACCTTTACAGGTATCAGCATATCTGCTAAAACTGAGGTGCATGTTTTCATACCAACACACACTACGCCCAACACCCTGCCTGACCCAGAACTAACAGGAAGTGACCCGTGACATGCCTCTCTGTTGATGTTGAGTTCTGTGTTGCGATGTGTATTTATTTAGCGGTGGGTGGGATGACCAAATTCTTCCGTTACAGTATGAGTTGCATGATAAATTGCATTTCACCAGAAATACTGCAATATAAATGGCATAGCAGAATGGCAACCAGTTGACATACTGTATTTATACTTTTACACGATACATATTGAAATGCAACACATTTTTTTTCCAGGGCCAGCAGTAATCAGAAGGTGAAGGAGACTGTTGCATTAGAACTGAGTTTTGTGAACTCAAACCTTCAGCTTCTCAAAGAAGAATTAGAGGAACTGAACAGCAGTATGAACGTCTACCAGACTGAGAGGTTGGTTACACGTGAACTTTCTGGATGTGCACCTGGCTCTCTTTAATCAAACATGGTTTACTTGGTTACCTGATAAGTTTCAGGATAACTTGGCAGTGAACTTGAAATACCTTCCAGCGAGCAGCTTTGAGAAGTTTGGTATCACACTTTGATAATAACTGGGCAAACTTGCTTGAGGGACAGAAAAATCACAGGTTTATCCTGAAACAAGCAATGAAATCATGTTAGATGAATGAAATGCTTTATTTTAGATCAGCATTTCTCAAATCAGAACATCAGGTTTGAAGCATGCAAAACACATTTGTAGTTTTGTTTAAAGCAATAGTTCACCCAAAAATAAAAATTTGTTGAAAATTCACTCAGCCTCAGGTCAGCCAAGATTAGGATGAGTTTGTTTCTTCGTCAGATTTGGAGAAATGTAGCATTGCATCAGTGTCTCAGCAATGGATGCTCTGGGTGCCGTCAGAATGAGAGTCCAAACAGCTGATAAAAACATCACAATAATCCACAAGTTAAAATGGCTTGATAGATTTGTTGTTGTTCAAACATGCAGCTTTTGTCTTCTCAATGCATAAAGTGATGGACTGGAGTGGTGTGGATTATTGTGATGTTTTTATCAGACTCTCATTCTGACGGCACCCATTCACTGCAGAGCATCCATTGCTGAGACACTGATGCAGACACATTTCTACAAACCTGATGCAGAAACTAACTCATCCTAATCTTGAATAATGCAATTCTAGAATATTCAACAGTCGTCAACTTTTAAGTGTGCAGAACATGTGGATTTTGTAGTTTATTTCTTTACATGCAGTATGTGAAATATATAATTCAAACATTCACAAACGGATCATCTTTTTGTCGCAGTGAGACAGTCAGTGTTCCCATGATTCCACTGGGGTTGAAAGAGACTAAAGAGATTGACATGACAGTCCCTCTTCAGGTGAGATAAACGCAGATTACATGTCAACTCATTCAGTGTTTAAATCTGTCTAGAAATGTATTTTCTCCTGCCGTTTCATCAGGATTTCATCGGTGAACATTACAGTGAGGACGCGTCTCTGTACCTGACTGAGATCCAGGAGTTTATGGAACTAAGACAGGTCAGTTCAATGCTGATCACAACACAAATGACTTCTTAAACATGCACTAAAGAATAATTAAAAGTAAGACCAGGAGCATGTATTAAAGCTACACTATTTAACTGGAAAAATAGCTAAATGTTATAAATGAAAGAAATCCTTCTTCCATGTCCTCACTCTTTTATGTAGGTTTATCAAAGTGCATTTGGCTAAAGTAGCTCTGACTGCAAGTAGCTTGAAGCTGTTGTTACACCAAACAAGAAAAATCAACGATCGATCATTCAAACTGGCAATCATGAGGGAATCATCAGTGCTATTTTACTGCTAGAGGGCCAATACTTACATAGTGTAGCTTTAAGAAGGTCACTACAGTACATTTTAATTTCATCTCGCTCCAAAAAAACTAATAAGTGATTACACTGCCCTACATCATATTTGCTGAATGAAATCCAATACTTGTTTCTTACTAATTTTGGGTGCTGACTCCAAAAATTGTTGCTGTTTTGCTCACTTTCTCAAAAGATATTATGCATTAGTATTTTTGCTTTTGACAACCATATGTAAGGTGAAGAAGTCTTCAGACAGATTACAACTAGCTATTCGTTTAATTCTCAGCCCATTTTCATATGTATGAACGATTATGAAGACATTTTGCACGAATCCCATTCCTTTGCAGATTTCAAGTTAAATGATATATTTTGAATATTTGTTTTTGTCTTTAAAACTTTTGAGCTTTGACTGCTTTTGTTATTTTGATAAGTGCATTAAAAGTGATACATACAGTATATACTCCCCTCCAAATGTATTGGGACAGTGAGGCCAATTCCTTTATTTTGGCTGTAGACTGAAAACATTTGGGTTTAACATCAAAAGATGAATATCAGACAAGAGATGTACATGCCGGCTTTTATTTCCAGGTATTTACATCTGGATCTGACACACAACTTAGAAGATATCACCTTTTGTTTGAACCCACCCATTTTCATATGAGCATAAGTATTGGAACAGATTAAAGTGAAAAACACTTCATATTTAGTTCCTTTAAATCCTTTGCTTTCAATAACTGCATCAAGCCTTTGACCCATTGACATCACCAGACTTTTGCATTCTTCTTTTGTGATGCTTTCCCAGGCTTTCAGCGCAGCCTCTTTCAGTTGTTGTTTGTTTTGGGGGTTACTCCCTTCAGTCTCCTCTTTAGCAGGTAAAAGGCATGCTCTATAGGGTTTAAGTCTGGAGATTGACTTGGCCAGTCTAGCCCCTAATGAACTCCTTTGTTGTTTTGGCAGTGTGTTTTGGGTCATTATCTTGCTGCATGATGAAGGATCTCCCAATAAGTTTGGTTACATCTTTCTTTAAATTGACAGACAAAATGTTTCTGTAGACGCCTGAGCTCATTTTGCTGCTGCTATCATGTGTTACATCATCAATGAAGATTAATGAGCCCGTCCCAGAAGAAGCCATGCAAGCCCAAGCCATCACATTACCTCCACTGTGTTTCACAGATGAGCTTGTATGTTTGGGATCACGAACAGAGCCTTTCTTTCTCCAAACTTTAGCCTTTCCGTCACTTTGGTAAAGATTAATCTTTGTCTCATCAGTCCGTAAAACTTTGTCCCAGAATTTTTGAGGCTCATCTCTGTACTTTTTGGCAAATTCCAGCCTGGCCTTCCTATTCTTCTTGCTAATGAGTGGTTTGCATCTTCTGGTGTAGCCTCTGTACTTGTGATCATGAAGTCTTCTGCGAACAGTAGATTGTGATACCTTCACTCCTGCCCTCTGGAGGTTGTTGCTGATCTCACTTACAGTTGTTTTAGGGTCTTTCCTGACAGCTCTCACAATGTTTCTGTCATCAACTGCAGTTGTTTTCCTTGGTCTACCCGTTCGATGTCTGTTACTTAGTACACCAGTGGCTTCTTTCTTCCTCAGGACATTCCAAAAGGTTGAAAAGGCTTTGGCCAATGTGTGTGCAATGGCTCTGATTGATTTTCCTTCTTCTCTCAGCTTCACAATTGCTTGTTTTTCATCCATAGACAGCTCTCTGGTTTTCATGTTGGTTACACCTCTTAACTATAAATGCAGTTTGAACAGGCAAAACCCAAATCTGAAACTGAGCATAGATTGCTAATTATTGTTTGAATAATCATTGTGATAGGACACACCTGGGCAACAAAACACACCTGTCAGTCACATGCTCCAATACTCACATGAAAAATGGGTGGGTTCAAACAAAAGGTGATATCTTCTATGTTGTGTGTCAGATCCAGATGTAAATACCTGGAAATAAAAGCCGGCATGTAAATCTCGTCTGATATTCATCTTTTGATGTCAAACCCAAATGTTTTCAGTCTACAGCCAAAATAAAGGAATTGGCCTCACTGTCCCAATACTTTTGGAGGGGAGTGAATATATAATTTGAAGAATCTTCTTTCTTATTTTGTGGAAAAGTGAAGGTTTTATTTATATTTTTGAACTCCACGTCATCAAATTAGATAATATTAGGCCTTTTTTGCAAATCAGCAGAATATTTTGTCAAGATGTGTGTTACAAGAAACACAAGTCAAATCGTTATTTTTGAGCTGAAAATTATTTCTTCAGTCCTCACCTCTCTCCGTAGGCCATGCGAACTCCCAGCAGGACTGAGGCGGGACAGGAGCTGCTGATGGAGTATTATAACCAGCTCTATTTCCTGGATCAGCGCTTCTTTTCACCGCACAGAAGTCTGGGAATTCATTTTCACTGGTGAGACACGCTGTTGAACACAAACACATGAATGATCAGTGACACAGCCTCTGATCGCGTGTCTCGTCGCAGGTACGACTCACTGACCGGCGTGCCTTCAGTCCAGAGAGCGCTAGCATTCGAGAAAGGGAGCGTTTTGTTCAACATTGGAGCACTTTATACTCAAATCGGAGCCAGACAAGATCGCTCGACACTGACTGGCATTCAGAACGCTATCGATGCTTTCCAGAGAGCAGCAGGTACTGAATCATCTCTATCTGTCTGTTTTTCTGTGTCATTCACAGGAAACGCTGTCACAGTATGTTACAGCTATGTTCATATGCTCATCAGGTAAATTCTGATAGTATCACTCTATTAATATTAATAAAAAAACATTTGACGCTCTTTCAAACGTTTCGGCTCAACAAAAATGTATAATTATGGCCCTTAACTACAAATATTATCACACCACACCTCATTATTTACATTTATGTGCATTATAGCAAGAACATTAATTCTTCTGTAAAAATATATATGTATATAATTGATTCTTATTTTTTAATTAAACAAAACCACTTTACAGTATACTCTACCATTCAAAAGCTTGGGGTTATGTTTTTGAAAGAAGTCTTTTCTGCTCACCAAGACTGCATTTATTTGATTAAAAATACTGTAAAAATTATGAAATAATATTACAATTTAAAATAGCTGTTGCTGATCTATGTGAATATATATTAAACTGTAATTGATCAGCATCATTCCTCCAGTCTTCAGCGTCACATGATCTTCAGAAATCATTCTAATATACTGATTTACTGCTCAACAAACATTTCTGATTATTATCAATAATTTATGCACAATATTTTTGTGGAAACCGTGATACATTTTATTTTTCAGGATACTTTGATGAATAGAAAGTTCAAAAGAACAGCATTTATTTGAAATAGAAATCATTAGCAACATAATAAATGTCTTCTCTTTTTGTCAGTCCCTGCTGAATAAAAGTATACATTTTTATTAAAAATATAAATTTTTCAACTTTAATTAAATTTTTCAAAATATTTAATATTTAAAAACAAATATTATAAAACATTATTTAAATGTCTGTAAAAGCAGATGTTAATTTTCTCCCATTATAATCCATTTAAATGTAACATTCAGATTTGCTGAAAAACAACCAAAGCAGTTGAATCTACCAAAAAATGTTAGTTACTGTTTATTATATCAGTAGTAGGTCACAAGGTCAGCACACAAATAACACCATTTCCTGAGAATGACCCCTGTGCTTCGTCTAGATGATATAAACTAATGCAGACGTCTGAATAATCTGTGTTTAATTTTAAGCATTCATGATTCCCATGTGCACTGCATCACAGATGCTGAACCGAAGATCTGAAGCTCTTTGCTTATATAAATGAGCTTGTAAACGTGACGTGTGTGTGTGTGTGTGTGTATGTGTGTGTGTGTGTGTGCAGGTGCGTTTCTCTACCTGCAGGAGAATTTCTCTCATGCGCCCAGTCTGGATATGAGCAGCCCTGCGCTTAGCATGCTGGTCCGTCTTATGGTAGCTCAGGTAATGAAAGAAAGAGGCTCATATACAATAAATATATATTTCAGATTATGATACAATATATTTGAGAAGTGATCGTGTAACAAGTCACATATGTGACCCTGGAGCACGAAAGCAGTCTTAAGTCGCTGGGGTATATCTGTAGCAATAGCCAAAAATACATTATATGCGTCAATATTATAGATTTTTCTTTTATGCCAAAAATCATTAGGATATTAAGTAGATATCATGTTCCATGAAGATATTTTGTAAATTTCTTACTGTAAATTTATCAAAACTTAATTTTTGATTAGTAATATGCATTGCTAAAAACTTAGCAATTTGAACAACTTTAAAGGAGATTTTCTCAATATTTAGATTTTTTTGCACCCTCAGATTCCAGATTTTCAAATAGTTGTATCTCAGCTAAATATTGTCCTATCATAACATACATCAGTGGAAAGATTATTTATTCAGCTTTCAGATGATGTATAAATCTCAATTTCGGAACATTTACCCTTACGACTGGTTTTGTTGTCCATATTTCTGGGTTTATCATGTGCAGGTTCAGGAGTGTGTGTGTGAGAAGGTCATACTCAACATGCAGGACAACAACCTGAATGTGTTTCTGCAAGCCGCCCAGGAGGCAGCGAGGGTAAACACACACACACATGAAAACATGCTATGGGGTTTTATTTGTTGATAACTGTGTGTGTGTTTGTAGGTATCAGACGTGTATTCTCTGGTTCTTCAGGCCATGTCAGTGCCGTTACTGAAGGACTACGTTCCCTTCTCCTGGATCTCTATGGTTCAGGTCAAAACGCATCATTTCAGAGCACTGGCTCATTACTACACCGCTGTGGCGCTGTGTGACTGTTCAGGTGAACTACTGAACATCTCTGTGTGTTTACTGACTGATGACATCTTGCGTACATCAACGGGGAAAAGTTCAGAAAGATCAGGATTTTTAATGTTTTTGAAAGAAGGCTCCTCTGCTCACCGAATCTGAATTTATTTGATCAAAAGTACAGTAAAAAAATATCAATGTTACCCATGTTGAAAACTATCTTACAGTAGCATTCAAAAGTTTGGGGTAAGTAAAAAAATATACATTTATTCAGCAAAGATACTTTAAATTGATCAAGACATTTATAATGTTACAAATGATTTGTTTCAAATAAATGTGATTCTTTCCAAAGAACAGCATTAAAAGAAATGTATCATGGTTTCAATAAAAATAGTGGGCAGCATTCAGCAGTTTTCAACATTGATAATAATCAGAAATGTTTGTTGAGCAGTAAATCAGTATATTAGAATGATTTTCTGAAGATCATGTGACTCTGAAGACTGGAGGAATGATTCACATAAACTGCTATTTAAATTATAATATTTTACTGTATTTTTGATCAAATAAATACAGCCTTGGTGAGCAGAAGAAACTTCCAGAAAAATGATTAATTATTGCAATCAAAACCAGTAGTATTTGTTTTTCGTTATTTCATCATCAAAACTGACCTGATCTACTTTCTTAATAAATGTTCATGTTTGTATTGTGCTCGTCATTCTAAACGATCTTTTATAATGATAATTTTCATTAAAATTGCAGACTGACTGATGTTGTTTTTAACAACTAACAGGTATGTCTGATGAAGATGATGATGAAGGTCGAGAGATTAAAGCTCTCATACAGGTTCACACCAGAAGGCCGGAAAAACTCAATCTTCATGATCCAGAGGACAAACGGAGACTCGGTTTGTGTCGTGGGATGCTTTTTCTGAACAGAGATGTACAGTTTCAGTGCAGGTGAAAATATACTCATTTTATTTCATTTTGAAGGTAAAGCTCATCTGCGTAAAGCCATCATACGTCACGAGGAAGCCCTGCGTCTTCACAGCGTGTGTAAAATGCTTCGAAAGATGGACATCCTGCAGGAAGTTCTGTCACACGCTCATGCACGCTCACTGGAGAAATACTCTGATATTGATCAGGAAGATGATTTCTGTGAGGTTGCAGAGCCTCCGGAGATCCAGTGTGAGTGTTTAATATGCTAATCATGTTTATGAACAGTTACTGTTAAAGCTATGTTATCTTGCTCTGCTGTTTGCACACTACTATACTACTCATACTAACCTCACATCATTTTTTTTTTTTAAGTATATATATATATATATATATATATAAAAAACGAAAAACTTATTTCACCCAGTTACCAAGTAAACATTTCACACTTTGGTATACTAAAATAACTAAAACTGAAGCAAATAATAATAATAATATATAAAATATACATATTAATATAACAAAATAAAATACAAATATTTTAACAAATATTCCAATTAAAATGGAAAATATCGAATAAAAACTAATTCAAAAACTTTTAAAGGGTCATGAAAAACCAAACTACTTTTTCAGAAATTTTAGCAGTTGTTTGTGTTGCACATCTTAGAAGACAGTGTTAGCGTCTGTTCATTTTAATTGTTCGAGAAAGCTGGTTAATGTTTTAGCTTTTTTGCTCTCTTTTCGTCTTCTGGGTTTAAAGGGGTTATCGGATGCAAAATTCACTTTACATGTTGTTTGAACATAAATGTGTGTTGGAAGTGTGTGTACACATCCATCCTATCGTGATAAAAATCCACCCAGTGTTTTTTTTTTAAATCCCTATTTTAAAATCCTCTCTCTCAAATCAGGCTGTTCTGAGGTTCCTGTCAGAATGACGTAGTTCTGTACAGGCCCCTCCCACGAGAGTTGATTGACAAGACCGTCTTAGCTTAGCCCCGCCCTGAGTGAGCTGAGAGCTGACTCCGGTGCTGGAGAACACAAGATGTCTCTGATTAAGCGATTTAAGCGTTTAGTTGTTGGATGTAATAATGAATATAGCAGTCGTCATTTACTCCCGACATCTGAGCCTCTGAAGATGCAGAGGATTAACGTTACTTTCGTTTTGAAGAGAATGCACCAATCCCGATCTGTCTAAATGCGTCTGTTTGCCCGAATCATTTGTGATCCAGCCTCACCTACAGATGAAGTGAGTATAAGGGTTTTTATGAATCTTTGCCAATCGCCTTTCCTAATAACGTGCTAGTTAGCAAGTTTCGCGGCTAAAGTAAACAGTACTCACCCCACAGAAGAGAGGGGCAGAGCTCATTAGCATTTAAAGAAGCATGGACTAGAACAGCGTGCTGAAAACAGAGCTGATTTTGACAGAGTAAAGAAGGTGTTTTTTACACTACCATTGAGAAATTTAACCAAAACATGTTATAGACTTTTCATTAAGAATCATATCAACCTGTGGAAAATGGGCATCGGATGACCCTTTAAAATCTACATTGTGTTGATGTGACAGTTTGTGACTTGGCAAAGGACTATTGTAATTTTATGATGCGTCGGTGTCTCAATTATTCATGAGACTGCGTGTTCTTATCCAATGAGAAGACGCTTCAGCTTGTGACAGATGCTTCGGACTGTGAGATTGCGTACATTAACTGAGAGAAGAAACATTCATGTATCAAAGGAGAGACAGTTTTTACAGCTCATTGATGCAACCAATTATGTAAATGCTGCAAAATAGCCTTTAAAGTTATTAGAGGTGCAGCAGCGCATTCATATGCTTTTGATGCAGAATGCAAATGCATTTATTTCTGTTTTTAACTCAATGGGGGTGAAATGAAGCTGTCTGGAACTGAATTTGTCAGTGTTGTCTGTCTCCCCTCCAACCCCTCCACTTGCAGCGTTTTAACATTTTTCAAAACTGCGGTGAGAACTAACCGGTGCTGAAACGGGGGGTTTCATGACCCTTTAATAAAAACAATACTAGTATCTCAGTGATACTAAAATAACACTACTCTACATTATACAGTATGCTTAACTTTACCCTCCATTTCTAGTGTGATAATTGAACTACAGTGCCGTTTTTGGCTGTATTTGTAATTAAATATTGCACTGTGGAGTACATACTAAATGCAGCTATTTGTTTTTAACAAACATTGTGGTAAAACAGCATGCATGAAATAGCATTTCAAACAGCAGTACGTTGTCATATAACATTGCTAACAGAAGTGCATGTTCAATTCCACATTATTTAGCATTTTGTGTGTTTTTGTCATTTAAATTAGGTTTTGTTTTTTAAAAAAAATGTCTGTAGTTTATATATATTTTATTTAAGTTTTGGTTTAAGTTATTGCAGTACATCAGGTTAGACTAAATGAAAATGAGAAACATTTCTTTGGCAACTAGCTGTAATAAAATAAGTTTGTTTTATACATCTTATTTTATTTCAAGTAACAAAAAATGTTAGTTTTTTGATGGTTTTAGTAACAGTAAACTATAATAACCCTGTGAGTCCTGCACATGATTTGCATATGCACAGCAGACGTAATGTATGTAACGTAATGACGTAAACATAGCCTTTTTTGTCTTGACATGACCCCTGACCTTTGACCTGTCTCCTACAGCTCACACACAGCAGAAGCCTGACATTAAAACTCCTGATTTCAGCGGCGTCAGAGTGACTGATATCTTCCACCGACTGGTAACTCTCACACTCACACTAATGTGCTGTAAATGTTGCAGACGTGTTTAATGTTCACCTCTGTTGTGTGTGTGAAGGGGCCGCTGTCTTTGTTCGCCGCTCGAAATCGCTGGGTGCGGCGGCACGCGTGTTTGGTTCGAGGAGAGGCGGGGCTCGGACTCACGCTTCGAGGTGATTCGCCGGTTCTGGTTGCTGGGGTGTTGCCAGGTGGATGTGCTGCGGTAAGAGATGTCATTAGTGACAGTAGGGCTGCACAATTAATCGACTTTCTAATCGTGATTACGATTATGAATGCCATGAATACATAAATCGCTCAAAACTGCGATTACAAAAATAAATAATTAAAAATGTCCTCTTGCATTATTCTGTGTGCTTAAGAGGTGTTTGTAGCGCGGGGTTTAACACTCAAACACACTGGATAAACGTCATTTTGTCTAACTGATAGTCATTGTTATTCTGTTGTGCATGATAGATATGTTAAACGCCAAACGTGTCAAAAGCGGAACAAAGTAGCGGTACTCGTTTGAACTGCGCACCACACTGACCTTATATCCGCTCGCCTCAAAAGAAAACAGCGCAGCGTGAGCTTAGAGCGCATGTGTTTATTACAGTGACCCTGCAGTCGTGATCACGCACTAAACAACGCTGTGAAATCCAGTAAAAAACACTCGAGTTAATTATCAGTTGATGTGGATTTGTAATTGACTGAATGTCTTTAGGCTGCTGTTTTTCAATGCAAACACCATAGAAACCATATAGTTAGGCTACTTTTTTTTACCATGGTAATGAGGTACTGTACTTTTGGTTATGTATAAAAGATGAGGCTGTTACAGTTTTCACAATGGTACTGTCAAATGTACATCTGCATTCCAACTCAAGCTCCTGCTTCTCTGAACTCAAGCTCCTGTTCTAATGTGCATTTCTAAGAGACAAAACTTGTAATATTACATGTTCAGTTACCACATCAGGTGCTGGTGCCACTGCTCTCCAATGTTAGTCTGGAGCCCTGATATTATAAAATGTATTTTACAATGTTACTGTAATTTGAAATTTCATCTGTTTAATTGTAAATGAAATATATAGCTTTAGTAGACCATTTTTTTCTTTTAGTTTTAGTATAACATTATTATATCATGCATAATTTTACCTTTTCTTTTTGTTTAAAGAAGAAACCAAACCAATGTATAGTTGACATTTGAGGCTCAATGCTATAGAAAAGCAATAAAAGTTCAGGAAGAGTGTTTTCAGCCTTTTTTATATATATATATATATATATATATAAAAATATGGCATGCAGCTTCAAACAATGGCATAAATCTGTTCAAAATAATCATTAATGATCTTAATTACAGTCTCAAGGGAATAATCAACAATTATGATTTTTGTAATAAGTGACAGTAACATTTAAAACGCTTGTTATTATTACCTTATGCATTATGAGCATGTTTTAGGAGGCGGGACTCCGTGAGGGTGATTATATCGTGGCTGTGAACGGCGCAGACTGCAGGTGGGCCGAACACGCTGAGGTCGTTCACGCGCTGAAGAGCTGCACAGAGAGAGAACTAGAGCTGGACGTCATCACTCTACAGTCACACGAGGTACAGCCTCTGCACGTGTGAAATAATTAGGGCTGTAATAATCTCTAATTTTGACCCATACAGTGTATTTATGGCTATTGCTACAAATATACCCCAGAGACTTAAGACTGCTTTTGTGCGCCAGGGTCACATATTAATATTTAACTTACATTATAAAGGTTTCCGTGCCCTCTCGCGAGATCTCAGCAAAAATCTCACGATTTATTCCAAAACATGATGCATGATGGGATACACCAAGCCTGGAATAGTGCTCCAGAGTGGTATTGGAGATTTAGTGTGGATTTAGTGTGTGTTAAGGGCACTGCGCTTTGCTGTTTTTAAGACCTGGGACAGTCTTGCGCACTTACTTCCTATCATGCGCATGCACTCTCAAGTGGCCAAGACCGCAAGTGTGGGTATTTGGACGAGGAAAAAGTCTCAGATTTCAAATTCTTACCATTTTATTACAGTATTCAAAAAATAAATGCCGTTTTGGCGCCGTTTAATGTGGAGTGACATCTCGCTGTAGCGCCTCAGTTCAAGAGAAGCCGAAGGTATGTTAAAAGACAGAGTACAACTTACCGAAATCCGTATCCGGTCTCATGTAATCACTCAATCAGTGAAAAGATATTAATATATCAGCTTGTAAACAATAAGTCACATAACGTCACATTTACCTCAAATTTCAGTGACCATAAATTTGTTAGTCAACTAGATAAATTCTATTCACTCGCTATTCTAATTTTATTTTCTCTATATGTCTTTTTATTTAAAAATAATAATAATAATCTGTACTGCGTCAGGCTAACCAAGACTTGTAATAGCACTTGCACGTTGTCGCTCTTTTGTTGGTTTTGATTGCTTCTTATGTCCTCATTTGTAAATCGCTTTGGATAAAAGCGTCTGCTAAATGACTAAATAAATAAATAAATGAACTCTGGAGAGGAACAGTTTGCTAAATATGTGCAACATATAACATGCATTATAATGTTTTACTGTTCTTCAGTGTTTAATTAATGTTTAAATAAAAGTCTTTATGCCACCATTTAAATGTTTAGATTTCAAAAAAAACGGATTGGGGTAGAAATATTATTATGTAATTGTAACTTTATTATTATAAAAATTCATTAAGTGTAATTTAAGTGTTTGTATATAAATCAGTTCATTTTAACCTTCAATAGTATAGTAATGTAGTACCAACTGGTTCTCATTTATATTTTACTGCATTAATAGATTTTTTTCCAAATTTGTGTCAAAGCCCAGCACTAGAAATAATAAGCCTTACATATGAAATAATTCCCGATCTGTTTTTTGAAATGGAACAGCTTATTGAATCTTTATACAAAATCTGAAATCTTTTTTTTGGTATCATAATACATCAAGCTTTTATGGCTCATATATTCTGACATAGTGAGAATACAGAGGTAAAAACAGCTTGATGAAATTCTAATGCTTGTAATGTAAATCAAATTTTGAAACAGCCTTGAAGCTAGATTAAATTGATATGATTTAAAGCAGTAAATCATGTTTTCCTAGGTTGAGAGGAGGATGAATCTCTCACCTGCCGGTGAGGAGGAGTGTCAGTCGGGCAGCCAGAGGAGAGCGGGCCGGGAATACGAGCGTGGATCCTCGTCTCTGTGGAACTGGAGCTGGAGGAGCGGCGGCGTCACCAAGAGACTCGGAAGCACCTTCAGCCTTTCCTTCGGTAACTTCAGAGAGAGCGAATCCATGTTCTGAAAGCACACGAGGAAAAGAAAAGAAAGCACTGTTTTACTGACTAGAGCACAATTATCAGATACAATTATGTTTTAGGAGCTGAATGATAATTAACTGGTTTAGATGAACATTCTGGCACAATTCTACATGCATTTCATCATGTAAAGTTATTCAGAAGACCTGCCATGACAGAGGATTTTATTAGACATGTAACACTACTGTCATAGTACAATGCTTTCAGAAAATAGTCACCCAAAGGAATTAGTCACCCAAGAATGAAAATTTGCTGGAAATATGCTCACTCTCAGGCCATCCAAGATGCAGATGAGTTTGTTTCTTCATCAGATTTGGAGAAATGTAGCACTGAATCACTTGCTCACCAATGGATGCTCTGCAGTGAATGGGTGCCGTCAGAATGAGAGTCTGATAAAAACATCACAATAATCCACACCACTCCAGTCCATCAGTTAACATCTGGAGAAGACAAAAGCTCTGTGTTTGTGAGGCATTATTAACTTCAGACCATTGCTTCCAGCTAAAATATAAGTCCATAATCCATAATAACGCTTCTTCCAGTAAAAAAGTGGTCATTTACAAACTGAAACGGTCCAAAACAGCAGATTGTGGGTGAATTTTGATGTGAGAGACAACAGGAGATGGACTTATTCACTGCAGGGAGAGTTATAATGGAATATGGGCTTTTAGTCGAAAGCAACAGTTTGAAGTTAAAAATGTCTTGATGGATTTGTTTCAGATATTTTTCTTCTGAAGATGTTAACTGATGGACTGGAGTGGTGTGGATTATTGTGATGTTTTTATCAGCTGTTTGGACGTTTTCAGCAAATGTTCGTTTTTAAGTGAACTATTCCTTTAAGAATGTATTTTTGCACAGAAAACGATTGTGGGTTTATTACGTCTGTTTTTTGCGTGTGTATTTTATGTTTAATAGTTGTTGTCATTCCAGCTGCATTCTGCCTTGATGATTTAAAACTACATATCCTGTGCAGACCTCCTTATGACAAATAAATCAGGTTTTTCATTTAAATGCACATGTAAAAATATCATTTTGATATCATGCTCATTTATATCCATAATTGTGAGCTCTAGTGAGAAAGTAGTTTGAGCCTTATTATAAATAGGCAACAATTTAAATACCTAGAATCTCAAATAAACTCTTTTGTTAGACAGAAATGTAAAACACACCCTGTATATTCCTCATAAATACTCCAGCTTTTGGGACAAAATCAGGCTCATTTTGTGTAATCCTAATAATGATGTTTAAAGAAAAGTGTGTTTGGGAGTCAATGCCATTCAAGACTTGATCCAGAAGCTCTCAGGATGACATTTATAAGGAAGTATTCTAACAGCTGACTCTCGTCGCATTGGGGATCGCAGGAATGAATATGCAGTAAACAGTGATGAAATATGGGCTATTGCTGCCAAATGTGTTTGGATTCTACACTGAGTGGCTCCCCAGACACACGACTGCACTGGGAAATGAGACGGCTCAAATCTGGACAGTTTCACATCTATTAGAATAGACAAGGCCAATTAAAGTAACGCAGCAGGCAGATGATGTCTGAGAATGGTGCTCAAACTAAAGTGTGTTTTTAACCTGATGAATTTGTCTTGAGTAATTAGTGTTATCTAGCCATCGGGTTCTGAGGCTGTAATCAGTGAGTTCACCACTAGAGAGCAGCAGCAGGTTACGCTTTGACATGAAAACAGTTCTCAATGCAATGCCAACATTTCCTCTAATTATGCATAATTAAATAATTGCTTTGAAAAAATATTTCATCTGGGATCATGTTAATTAAGCAAAACATTTTTATAGAGACAAAATCATTAAACAATGCACTTTTTTTAATGGCCAGCTTTAATTTAATGATAGCCATTTTTTATTTTACAAATTTAAATATACTATTTGAACTGGAATGTGTAGTTTTTATAGAACTATTAGGTTCTGTTTTGTTTACATTATTCATGTATTATTTAGAAAAAAGGCCACATTTATTTTTCAGATCAGATTTTTTTTATTTAAAACATTTAAAAAGTATTATAAAACTAGTTAATATAAGGAAATATCAGTGCAATTGAGTGACAGAGTCAAACGTATTTTATTAATAACTTAAGAAATTGAATGTTATTCTTATTGCTTAATGAAATCAATTTAATAAGGTTTTTTTTATTTTACAATTTCTATATTATTTGACTACTGCAATAGGTAGGTTTTTTTACATTATTCAAATTGACTTGCCTCATTCCTATTTCTGATAAGTGTTGTTATTTTGTAGAGCATCTTTGAATATATAAAACAAATGTTGTAATGTATGGAAATATTAGTGCATTTGACTACAGAGTGCATATAATTAGATCAAATTAATATATACATTTTTATTGTTTTATTATTATATACATTTAATTTAAGCCATGCTTTGAACACACATTACGCTCATTTGTTGATGCATACATTTCAAAAGAAGCAGGATAACTGGAAATGCAGTGATACGTCGCGCGCGTTCCTTCTATTAAACGTTGCGTTATTGCAGTAATTCATCACGCGTTTGGGATCATGAACGCAGGCTGATGTTCCAGAGCTGCAGAAGCATCTGGCTTCCTTCAAGAGCGATGACTTTCAGTAAACAAGTGCGCAATCGATCACTGCGGACCATTAAGGGGTCTTATCGGGCCAGCAGGAGCTCTGTGGGTGAATCTTCTGTCGCTGAGTGTCGTGGCGCTTCAGCTGGATCTCAGACAGCACTCTAATGGTTTGTTATGACCTTTCCGCGTTTCCATTAGTCTCGCTGTTATTTAACACGGAGCTTTTGATTTAACCCCTTGTATATTGAACGAGAAGAGTTAGTGGCACGTCTGGATTCCTTTACGCACGAAAGGCCTGTAAACACAAGCATGGAGACCGCACCGATATCGGGCCTTCTGGCATTATTAACAGCGACGATCAGAAAAATCTACTCATAGGATATTTATATAGTGGATATAGCCTACTTATTTTTGGTAGGAGTCACTCACTGAAAAAACTAGTTAAGGAAGCGTTAAAACATTAGGCCCGTTCACCAGAAGCAATGTTTTGTTTTGTTTTGTTTCCAGCCTACCAACTCATGAAGTGCAATTAACTGTTTGCGCCAAAAAAAAACAATACATTAAAATAATATGAGAAATACCGGTTTGCATTGCAATATCAAGCAGAACGGACTGTTTTTGTACGGGTGCATGAAATAAATAAAACCGGAAACCGCGCATGTCCGCTCTTATGTTGAAAATAAGGTGGATAAAGACTTTAAGGTTTTTTTTTTTTATCAAGGGGTTAGTGTGAGCTAATTGTAGTTCTTATGTCTTTAAAATGTGTATCTATAGTTGTTTTGTGTCCAGAAGAACGTCCTCACTAAAGTGGAATGGGATATTTTTCTACAAGAACCTGTGAGCGTCCTCTTCTCCAAAAGAAAGAAAAGTTAATTATATACAGGCATATGTGGAAATGCAAAAATGTCTATGTGAATAAACAAAAATAAAGAAACGAATTTAAACATAGAGAACAGAAGTGAGGTAACCATAGCAACAGTAGAACCTTCATTCTTTTTTCAGAATGAATGAATAAAAAATGCATTAAAATAAACAATATTGTACATTTACATTAAAAACATTTTTAAATACGTACATTTTTAAATGTATTAATATTTTTTTAGTTTATTGGCTAATTGTGCTAAATGAAACTCAACAGATTGCTGATCTTGGGTAGGTGGTTCTTGGCTGCACTATTTATGTTTTAAGCAATCACCGAACGTTTTGATTGGTCCATACAGGGTTCCCGCGGTGTTATAATACACATATCGACTCACAGCTATGACATGAAACACCTGTTAACCAGCTTCTGTGTAGATTAGATCACTGCACACATACAGACCAGCTAGAGCTTCCTTTACATGTCACTCAGGACTAGAGAAATGATGACACTCAATTAATTTCTGTATTCGCAATATAGAACGACATATTTTCCTTTATTTACTGAATTTACTAATTGAATGAACATAAATAAGTTTGTTCTCATAAATTTATTTGGAGTTCATCTAAAACGTCTATATTTTTATACGCTGCTTCAGATTTTCATTCTGTCAAGGGTGCGTTTAAAAAAAGCCATTAATAATCCGTGACAAATGTTTCCCGAGGCTGTCAGATCCCCGAAATGAACCGCACTGAGCTGGCTAGATCACCATTGAACTCTCCGGACAGCGATTTCCTCAACCAGAGGGAATTTAGGAAAACAAACCAATTCCACAAGGTCTCCAAACTTTCCCATGATCGGCATTTAACGATTATGATGTTTTAATTTTCTAATGTTTCCAGCATGACGACCCCACCACTGCTGACAGACAGATGCTCCTGATGGGGGTCCAGAAATAAAGTCAATCCCAGAGGAGCAAATGATGATGGTATCACTGCAAATAGGAAGAGAGAGCAGTTCAAATCACTAAGTCATTATGGCAAGTGTAATGTTTTATTTGACCACAACAGACATGCACGTATACAGTGTTGTTTGAATACATAATTCATAAATGAGTTCCAGCACGATTGTGATGTTTTACTTCTTCTGTGAACAGGTTCTACTCTGCTTTAATTACTACAGCAGATGACTTTGTGCTTTCAACACGAATTCATCACAATACAGGCGCAGATAAAGATAGGAATGCAGATATGGACAATAAAGATATCCGGAAACTCTGGGTTGAACCTGTTTTCTTCTGTAGACAATTCCATTGTAGACCGACACTTTCATCCCAGATATTTTGCCCTGAGCATGACATATTAATAGATTAGATTTTATTTAGGCTAGTTTTATCACTGTCACTAACTATAATTTTATCTATTTTTTAATTTTCAAAGGACCAAACATTTTTTTAAAGGAAGCAAATCACTGTTTATGTAGGGTGGGGGATAATGATACATGATCAAATAAGTTCTCTAAATTATTTTATATAGCCTAATCTTTTCCTGAAATAATTTCAAGTATGTCTAACTTTTCATAATACAAATACTGAATAGGTTATATTTGAGCGCACACATATTATGAGAGAAAAGAAATCGTGAAATATAATAATTGAATTCCGATTCATTTTATAAGAATGCAGAAACGTTATAGCAAGCAGAAAACTGGAATCTTTAAAATATGATTTTAAGCCATGTCTCATAACATTTTATTTTTTAAACAATATATGCATTCAAATATAATTTAAAATAAAATGGATTTTATTTGAAACACTGACAAAAATGCATGTTGTGAGAGAGAAGCATGGAATGTTTTAGCCTTAATTGTTATCTGTTAAATTCCACATATTAATAAATCCATATTAATAGTTAAATGACTTCAGCGAGATGCCAGCGGTCGGTCAGTTTTATGACCTGTTTTATGATCTCGTTCACGAATATTTCACCAGCCCTGAACTAAAATGAAATAACGTGCGCGTTCACCCGCGGCGCGTCTTCCGCATCCTCTTCCCTGGATTGTTTTGACTGCTTGATCGAGAGCAAAGCGCTACATTTCATCTCTAAATTTAAACCGGAATGAAGTCATTCGAAAACACCGTGATAGGATGCAGTCAGGGTCATTGACCTTTCCGGTAATGAATCACGACTAATGAACGCCATCAGAGGAAGAGAGATATTCTAAAAAACACCATGGGGTAAAATCATCTGCTGTCATTAATGATCATAAATATAACATAGCAATCAGCATCTGTAATGCTTTTGCACGTATATGCATAGCCTACATGTTTTATATAAATATGCGTGCGTTTGTTTATCTATTGGAAAGCGTGTTGACAAACATAGCTATGTAATAGGCTACTATTATTTTATTTTATAATCGATCCGTTTTTGTTTTTTCATGGTAAACAGCGCACTATTTTTGGCCCAGTAATGTAAAGTCGTACATATGGATGAAGTATCGCCTCTGAAGTTAATTGTGTTTTCGTTTCAGCAGAGAATAGATTTCCTCTGTTTATTATAAGCATAAGGACGGATTTGCGTCACCGCGCGACTTGCGAGATGAGATAAAGTTGCACAAATATTGAAAAAAGGAAGTGCTAACAGTCATTATAAAGTTCAACCTCTCCGAGACGGAGGAAACAGGGTCCTCTGCTGTATCCTAAAATACTAAAGCATGCACTATTTTTGGCCTAAATCTAGCAGGAATATCCGCTCATTTAGCCTGAATCAGAGCTCATCAAAAACAGGATGACCTGCATCGAGAAACTCCAGTTTCCTAATCCCAGAGCAGAACACACTCACAGGCGTCAGAATAAAGCATATTACAGCAGCCACTGGATTCGGGATTTTACATCAGAGTTTGTTTGTTCTGGAAAATCAGAAAACGCATTCGAATTCATGCAAAACCTCGTTATTCTTTAATGCATCGTTTACATCATCTTCTAAAATGATCATCTGAAATAATTATTTTCCAATTATCTTAAACTATTAAATGTTGGTCAGTCTTTCTAGTTTTATATAGCCTAATGAATTCCAAAAATATTTATCCATTCGTTTATATTTAACAACTCGTTAAACGAATGGGCTTCACTACGTTTTTTCCAATCTTTGAATTAAAAATACACAATTTGATTCATTGAAAATGAAGACACACAATGAAAATGTTTAATGTTGTATCATTTGAACCATCGCCATTTACTAAACGTGGTGATTTTTAAGAGTCGTAATGGAAGTGCTCGTCGTGTTTGGGGCGTGTTGGACCGTTCTGTCAACTTCCATTGGCTCACAAAGAACCAATCAATAACGGAACTCCTGCTTAGGGCTTTTTGGACTCCTGTCTGGAGTTTCATACTTGAGGAGAAACGCGAGAGAGGGCAACTCCTTAAACTTGACCGTCGCGTTACATGTAGTTGTGTGCGATTCTCTGTCAAGAAGTTTTGGCTCATCCTGCCAGGATGTACACGGCGGGACTCAATCCGTTTTACGCGTCGAACTTTAGCCTTTGGACCGCGTACTGTTCGGGCGGTTTTGGGGTGGACAGCATGAAGAAACCCTCGTTCTGCATCGCTGATATTCTGCACGTTGGAGATGCGGAGAACATCCCCGGTTCGTCCTCGCTTATGGCTCACATCGGG
This sequence comes from Barbus barbus, assembly GCF_936440315.1. Lineage (NCBI taxonomy): Eukaryota > Metazoa > Chordata > Actinopteri > Cypriniformes > Cyprinidae > Barbus > Barbus barbus. The sequence goes on along the minus strand of NC_136752.1, from coordinate 28,671,759 downwards.
GCCCGAGCGCAGGTTCATTCGTCGGGATCCCCGTTACGCCCGTCGCCGGTCACTCCAAGCGCATCCGCGTATCATAGGCACGGAATACATTTGACATCCAGGGGCGCGATCAACGCGCAATCCGCGCCTCCGCCGTCCAGCAAAGACCTCAAGTTCGGGATTGATCGGATATTATCCACAGACTTCGAGCCGAAGGGAAAAGAGTCGCTATTGAGAGGTAAGACGTAGCCTATTTTTGTGCGTCACGCACATACGGTTTTCCTAGTAAACATCACATCGCACTTACGAAAAGGACAAAACAATTAGTTAAACTAATAGCATTACTAGAATAGTAATGCTTGTTTGGACGGCCCAACCCCATGCGCTTATTAATTAATGAGCATAAACACAGCATACCAATCAGGCATCTGTAATGCGTTCTAGAAATGCTTTCGCACGTATATGCATACATATTTTATATAAATATGCCTGTTTTGTTTATAGCAATTGGAAAGTGTATTGACAAACAGATGCATAATACTATTATTTTATTTTATAATCTGTTTTTGTTTTTCCATGATAAACAGCGCACTATTTTTGGCCCAGTAATATAAAGTCATACATATGGATGAAGTATCGCCGGTTATTAAAAGGCAATACGAGTTTAATAATTGGAACTAATTGGTGTTTGTCGTTCTGTAACAGATCTCACATCGATTGTTAGTCCGAATCGGCATTCAGCAGTCCATGTGTCTGCAAGCCCGTACTTCGCGTCCATAGACCCGACCATGAGCGAAACCTCCTCCATGATGGGTTCAATAAGCAATGCCGCCAGACAATCAGGGCAACATCAGTTTCAAGACACCTTCCCAGGTAGTGTAGACATCCCAGTCGAGCCCTAAAGAGCAGGAGAACCTGCACGGATGACACGTTCATGATTATTATTGCACTGCCCTATTTTGCATGTGTGTGCGGTGATGAGCCTATTTTGCTCATGCGATTAAATAACATGGATTTTGGCCAAATTGCATTGAGGTTTTGTTGTGTTCTAATGGCGTGTGTGTTGTTTGACTCGAACAGGGCCGTATGCGGTGCTTTCCAAAGACACAATGCCACAGACTTACAAGAGGAAAAGGTCGTGGTCCAGAGCCGTGTTCTCCAACCTCCAGCGGAAAGGCCTCGAGAAACGCTTTGAAATCCAGAAGTATGTCACGAAACCGGACAGAAAGCAGCTGGCTGCGATGCTGGGCCTCACCGATGCACAGGTGAGCGAATGATTATCAATGCAAATGAATGCATGATTTAAAAAAAAAGAAAGAAAGAATGTTTTAAATGAAAACAGCCATCTGGAGCGTTAGCAGCTGGAGCATTGCGACACCCGCATTTCTAGAGAAATGAAAGTCAATTATA
>NC_136752.1:28522870-28665370 GCF_936440315.1 Barbus barbus | reverse complement strand
TCAGTCCATCGATAGATCAAGTTTGAGAAATTTAGCATTTTCCAACAGTGAATCAGGAAACATTACCTTCTCAAAAATACATTTCTTAAATTCTCAAGACTTCCAAAAAAAAAAAAAAAAAAAAAACTACATATTTTATATGTAAATTATAATAGATTTAATGTATAATAATTTTTCAATAATAAATAATTGAAATATTATATTACATATCAATTATATTTCTATTCTACTTCTAATTCTATAACTCTAATATATTTATATACATATATATACACTTTATTTTATATATACACATATATAATAATTAATATAAAAATTATACATACAATAATTGCATTTTATATTTTTTATATATTAATTTCACATGCACACACACACCCAAAAAGTATGTACATTTAATATAAAAATGTTTATACAAATACATTTGTATATAATAATTAATAATTACCAATAATAATTCATATGACAATTATATTACTGTGTATGATTACATACAATAATTATATTTTCTATTTTTAATATAATAATTAAAATATTATTTTTATTAAATAAATATGTATACACACAAATATGTAAAATGAATACATAAAACCTAAAGCATTTTTTAAATATTTATATAATTATGTTAATTTAATTTAATAATTACCAATTGTAATTAACATAAGAACATTACCTATAATAATTATATTCTCTATTTTAAGATATTAAATGTATAAATTGTATATATAGTAAAATGTCCAAATGCACTGTATAAAATCTACAAAATATATAAAATGCTATTATAACAAATTATAGCTCTCTCTCTCTCTCTATATATATATATATATATATACATACATACATACATACATGGATAGTTGACGTATCAATGTGTCCAATGGTGTGACAGAAAAAATGTGTAACTAAGAATGAAGATACATTTTTCTCATGTTATTTATATGTCAAGTTTGTTTTTTCTACATTTTTGCTATGTCACACCATAGGACACAGACCAATTTTTATTTGTCAACTACACACACATACTGATATATATATATATATATATATATATATATATATATATATATATATATATACACACACTATATTGCCAAAAGTATTGGGTCACCCCCTTCATATCATTATATGCTTAAACATTAAGATTTGTACTCATTGAAATTACTAAAGTAGTCAAACATGTTCATTAGAAGGGGGTGCCAATACTTTTGGCAATATAGTGTGTTTGTGTGTGTGTGTGTGTGTGTGTGTGTGTGTGTGTATATATATATATATATATATATATATATATATATATATATATATATATATATATATATATATATATATATATATATATAACACACATATACATATATATTCAGTATCATTACGTAACTGTTTCTACCAAGAACATTATCCACAGGTTAAATTGAGGTGGCACTAAATGTGTTTTATTTGGTTTAGTCGGTGCCAGTGAAACATTAGAGCGTTGTCCTGCGCTCTCTGTCTGATTTATGAGGTAAAGGAACAGTCTGCTCTCCAAACGACACACCTCTGACGAACAGCTTCTACCAACTACAGAAAATATAGCACTACTGCCTGTTATTTAACATCACGTCGCAATGATTCAATAACCATCGTAGTCCATTTTAGTGGGATAACACTGCTGAATGCATTTATCAACGCCTTCGCTAGTCCTGTGAAGGGTATGCTGTTGTTTTAATAAAATTAGGACTAGAATTATGAGCGTTTTAGATGCTTAACTTCACTTTACTTAAAACACATGAAATGTTAAATAAATACAGAGCATAAGAATATTGTTCATAATGTGTTAAAATCACAAATGAAGGCAGAGGACACTTCTGAGATTAAGGCTTTATAACTGATTTAACAGTTTGAGGTGTTATAAGTACAGGAGGAGACAGATGCTTCACCTTCAGAAAAACCTGATCTTTATTACTCAGTCTAACACATGATGGACTGTGGCAGGACTTAGCACAACTCTGCTTTTCTAGTTAAGTCACGTTTCCCTCTCAGTTATAATTACTCAGTTGTCATTCAAAGAAAGTAACATTTGCAGCCCTTTCTAGCTTCAGAATGTGACATTTCTGAGAGAATCTGGGGTTTAAATCAGAAAATCTACTAAAATGCACATAAAAAATACTAAAAATTAAAATGGCAACTTTTGGCCTGTATCATCCAACTCACACTGCACTAATTTCTAAGGCTCTAAATGATCAACATGATTAAAATTTGCTTAAAATCTATTGCACACAATCCAGTAAAAGCTCTTTTAGTGTAATTATACAGATGTCCACCATCAGCTGGTGCTTCATGTGTCTTTTTGCTGTCAAATCTCAACTGATTTTTCTGAAGTAAACGTCAACTGCAGTCATATTTCCAGATGAACACTTAACAGCAGCTCAGCTTTACTTGATTCTCCATCAATAATTTTTTAGAAAAATCAGTGCGTCTCAAATCTGATCATCAGGATCTTTTGAGGAGCGTCTGTTTCCCGAAGCTTTACTTTCACTGTTCCTCAGCGGAGGAATGATCTTCACAGGCCTCCAAAACATCTCACTTCTGCTGAGGAGCGTTTATTTCTTCATCTCTCAATCATCATTGGATTGCATTGCATTATATGTTTGGATCATTTCAATCTCATCTTATTAAGACATATTATTGGAGATATAGAGCGACGACCGATTTTTATAGCATTTTATGTAAGTATCTGCTATACTGCTATAAAAACATCAGAATTTGATCACTTTTTGGTCATATAAATATCAGCATCTGCACCAAATTTGGGCCTCTGAATGAGCTTTTTCCTCCATATTCTCATTATATCAGACTATATGAGCTATAAAAGCCTGATGGATCAAAATATAGAACACATGCAAACTTTTTATATTTTTTAAAATATTTTTTCTTAAAAGGTTAATTTTTTTAAATTTTTCAGTCTATATTATTTCATACGCAAGTCTTTACAGGGTAAATAAATTAAATAGCGCCTTGATTTCAGACTAATAAACTGCCAGGTCATTATACCTTAACCTTCTCATTTGTCTGTAAATTGCTAAAAATCGTTGTTTTTACACGTTTCTTGCATTGAAGTGTTAAAGTCTTCAGCGTTTTGCATGCTCACGGCCCTGAAAACCGATCTGGGTACATGGGAGCTGTCGCCACATTTCCAAAAAGCTGCATTATCGAGCAATTTTCTAACATGCTCGCAGTTTCCAGGCAACTTGGCTTTGCTTTTCCACAAACCAAAAGCGTTTGCCAGCCAGTTGGGAGAGGGTGAGGAAAAGAGAAAGAATGAAAAAAAAAGTCTAAGAGGCATCTAAAGTTAAATTTAAAGATGTGTTTCTTTTGGACGCCCGTCTGCACAGCCATAAACCAAGGGAGACATTTTCATACTCAACATTTTTCATGGTTTGCTCTGAGTTTCCTCCCTTCCTCTCGCTCCACCTTGGCTCTGGTTACGTGCTGCCGCACTAGCTGCAGACCACAGGCGACGGGGCATCATCGCCTCGTGAAAAACCCAACGCCGAGCCCCCACCCACCCCCTCTGGACGGGGCCCGGTTGTCCTTGGCCGGCTCTTGGACTCGGGGGCCGATCCTTAGAGACTTTACCACTTGGGCTCGCACTACTGAAGAAGGCTTTCAACACCCGCGTGATTTTAAAGTAATGCCTTGTGCGTACACTTAAGTCCAATCGCAGACTGTTATTGGTACTAATGTAAAGACTCCCAAGGCTGTTGAGCATGGCAATAAACGTGGCCGGGAGGTTTCTGCCAACTCTGTGGCACGTTTTGCTTGTAGTTTGTTATTAATTAGCTTTAAGCACTCCTCTGTCGAAGATTTATCACGCGTCCCGTCTGCGTATTTAAAGACGTTTACACTGGTTATTATAACAGAGTTCAGCCGGCCTGTGACGATATAAAAAACAAAGATCGAAAAGCAAATTACTGTCATCAAAGGCGGAACAAAAAGGATATTTAGCTGGGTTTCTATAATCGTGACACCCGTGGCTTTTGGATTTATGGTGCATTCAAGTTAATGGTTTCAGCCCATGAATGGCAAAGCCATGAACGTACAGATGAAAGTCCGTCACAAAACTCAATGACAGGTCATTATTTAATTAATCAAACGTGAGCATCAGACCACAGATCTGTTTCAACTCTGTTAGCCAACATGAAGCAGCTCAATCAAACTGTACTACAGGATGAATCTCACGATACCAAGAACACATCCAGGTCAGTTTACACATAAATCAATAAAAATAAGTAAAATTTCTGCATGTAAAACAAACGACCATTATGATATTTCACAGTCTATTTAGTTATATATATATATAATTTACATACAAGTAATTTAATACATTTAATAATAATATTTATAATTATTAAATGTATTAAATTGTTTTATTTAAAAAAATATATATATATTTTTTCCCCACGACATTCACCCTGTAACTGCAAATGTAAATGTAAATGTGTTTCCTCAATATCAGAGGATCAGAGGAGGGTTTTATTTTTGTCCTTTGTGTTTTAACTCCTTCCCTAAATGATGCCTATCTGTTTTTTCACATCCTCAATACCAATTTATCAGCACACGCAAAAGGAACAAGAATGATGATGATCTTCACAAATACAAAAACAACAAAACTAGAAAGCTTTAATGAGCATTTATTTATAGCTTGGTAAGTTAATGATGTGATCAAACGTCTAACACCAAGTATTAAAGTTTAGAATGTGAAAAATCCCACACTAAGAGATTAGATACCAAACACCTTTTGCAGCCACCCAGAGCACCCTAGCAACACGTTAGCAGCCACCTAGCAACAATCTAGACCACCTTGGAAGCGATCCAGAACACCCTAGCAGCAACCTTAGCAACCACCCAGAACACCCTAGCAACTCCTTATCAACAGAAAACCTTTGCAGTCACCTAGCAACAATCTAGACCACCTTGGAAGCGATCCAGAACAACCTAGCAGCAACCTTAGCAACCACTCCAAACACACTTAGCAACCAAACATCTTTGCAGCCACTTAGAAATGACCTAATTCACAATAGCAGCACCTTAACAACCACCTAGAACACCCAGCAGCACCTTAGCAACCACCTAGAACACCCTAGTAACAACTTTTTTTGCAGCCACCTAGCAATGACCTAGATCACCTTAGAAACACCTTAGCGACCAACTAGAACACCCTAACACATTAGAAACTGAACACCTTTGAAGCCACCTGGCAACCACTGCAAACACCCTAGCAACCATTTTATGTACACTGTAGTTTTTTTAAGTACACTGAAAAAGCAAATTCACTTAGAAACTGCTAGTAAATTTCACAATTTATTACAAAGAAACTAACTGAATTAAATATGAATTACATTTTTTTCACACATTTTCAAAACTTTACACACAAATCCAAGAACTGCACACACAAAATGCAAAATGCCTCACATCTCTTGCAAAATGAAGCACTGCATTCAGAATATCACAAACACATCTCAAAAGCAAACATTTGCAAACACCTTTGCCATAATATTAATTCTGCTTAGATTTTTGTGTGTTGTGTTTTGCAAAAAGTGTTTTATGAAATAGAAAACAGAGTCAAAGGCTGTGAATTGGTGTATGATTTTGCAGATTTGGTGTGTGCTTCTGCTGTTTGAGTTTCAGGTTTCAGAGATTGTGTGCAAGCAAGCAAGTAACTTGTATTGTCTTGCAAAATGTGCTCCAATAATCTTCGCTTTATTTACAACTTGTTTACAGTGTACAATGATAACACAAATCATTTGTTTTATTTAATTAAACTCTTCTTCTGTCTGTTCAACAGTGAACCTCTTTGTTTTGAACTAAACACAAACCCAGCTGTGTGTTTCGGGTTCGAACGCAAACACGCAGTCCGTCTGAGATGGGACTTTGATTTGTTTAGAAAGACGCTGCTTAAAATCAGTGAGATGGTGCTGTAGTGTTGAAGGACCACCCTGAGCTCCTCTACTGTCTTTAACAGGCTCATTTTTCATGAGTGTAATGATAATGAGCTCATTATCTGACGACTGTGAGGAGGAGAGAGACAGATGCGTGTGTGTTTGATCGCTCAGCTTGTTAAAGGCAGAGAAAGACAAACACGACACTAGCTCAGTTTGTCTTGTTTGTGTTCCAAAGCAAACAGTGCCGATTAGAGGAGAGAAACTAGATAAAGGAAAGTAAGAGAAATGACTCACTTCAGCAGCTGCTGCTTTACTGAAACACGAGCATGTGAATCAACAGACTGCAATTCTGATTCACTGCTAATGACTCCACATCAAAGAAACATCATGATATAAGAGGACTGGCCACAGCAGAGTGTCTGGCGTCACAGGTCATCTTTGCATGGACTGAATCTGAGATATTCAATTCAGTTCACAAGAAGTCACATCTCTAAACAGCCTTCCCAGCAAAGCTCCGTTTTAGGAGCCAATACGTTGTGTGGCGATGAAAGAAAATAAGCAATGTGCATTTCAGGAATGATTACAGGGCATTCAGCGCAGGGATATTATCGTGAACAAAAATTTAAACTATAACAAAATAAAGATAAAAATAAAAATAAAAGGTGCAGGACAGGTTTGGGAACCACTGGTCTAGGTCATTGCTATATGGCTGCAAAACTGTTCTGGTTGGTTGCTAAGGTGTTGCTAGGGTGGTTTAGCTTATTGTAAAGGTGATGGTCAGTTGTTAAGGTGTTCTAGGTTGTTGCTAGGTGGCTGCAAATGTGTTCTGGTTGGTTGCTAAAGTGTTGCTAGTGTGTTCTAGGTAGTTATTAGGTGACTGCAAAGCTGTTCTAGTCGGTCGCTTAGGTGTTGCTAGGGTGGTCTACGTCATTGCCAGGTTGCTGCAAAGGTGTTCTAGTTGGTTGCTAAGGTGTTGATGTGGTGTTCTAGGTTGTTACTAAAACATTAATTAAAATTAACGTGAAAATGGAAAATAAAAAATAAAAAAATAATCTAATAAAATAATTCTAAAATCGAATTCAATTAACAAAACTATAATAATATATTAATGATACTAAAGTAACACTCATTCAGCTGTACTGATTTTGAGAGTATTTTTCACATTAATTTTCTCCACAGAGACTTAAAGGGGTCATCGGATGCCCATTTTACTCAAGTTGATATGATTCTTTAGGGTCTTAATGAAAGGTCTGTAACATACTTTGGTTACAATTTCTCAATGGTAGTGTAAAAAACACCTTCTTTACCCTGTCAAAATCAGCTCTGTTTTCAGCACGCTGTTCTAGTTCATGCTGCTTTAAATGCTAATGAGCTCTGCTGACTCCACCCCTCTCTTCCGTGGAGTGATGAACAGACCATAGATATGTGTAGATTCCCTATTCGACCGCTCCAGATACATTGACACGTCAGCCATCTCGCATTCACCATAATAATCAATGAATATTCAAAGATATACAAGCGTATAACTTGCTGTTTTAGACGCACACAGTCAATGCACTCAAAGATTCGCAGACCGTTCCAAAAATAGGGGATAGCTTACGCATCGCGACCCATAGAAACAGTTGATAATGAGGCATCTAGGTATATTTATCTATGGAGCATACCAGGGGCGTAGCCATCATTTCAGAAGTGAGGGGGACAGAAATGTTATATATATATATATATATATATATATATAAAACATTACAATATAACTTTCTGTAATATATATAACCTACCAGTCAAAAGGTTTTGAACAGTAAGATTTTTTTTTTTAATAATTCTCTTCTGCTCACCAAGCCTGCATTTTAGGGATGTAACGGTATGAAAATTTCTAATCACGATTATAGTGACCAAAATTATCACGGTTATCAGTATTATCACGGTATTGTTAAAATGTGCTGGAGATGTTCAAAAAGTACCGAAACATAAATCACTTCACCAAGTTTCATACTTAAAAATCAACAAACAGCAAATAAAATGACTTTTTGTTTGCATAATCACTAAAACAATAACATTACCAGTGAGGTCTGGATTTTAAATGACAATTTGACTGACACCAGTTTAATAGCATGTTCAAATAAATAATGTAAATGTTCAAATAAAGCTTTGAAAAAGTTTAACATAAAGGTAGACCACACATTTCAGCCTTTAAAGAAAAGGGTTAAATTAAAATGATAATTAATAAATGATTATATGTATTTTATCTGCTCCATAAATAATCCTATATAGCTTATCTGAATTGTTTAAATGTACATAAGTTTGTTTTTCATCAACCGGTTAAAATTTACAGCAGGTCATGCAAATTTGGTCAATTTTTTGGCCAGACAGAAACTGCACACAGACTGAATGTAATTAAGTGTCTGTAAATCCACTCTCTGGCAGCAGGTGGCGCTTTATACGGAAAAGCTGAATTACAGCTGATTCCTGTGAACTCCGCGAACACTTCCTTTAGGTATTACATGGAGCGAAGATGAAAACAAAATGCCATCGAATTGTTTCTGAAGACAGTCAGATCCTTCAGAGGTACATTCATATGATTAATTCATTGATATATTAATTTGTATAATTCCCTTAGCACTCTTTTAAAACCTCCCAGCTTTTCCGCCCTATTTTCACTCAGAACGAAACTACTCTGCTGCTGTGCGCACGTGAGACTGTTACTGAAAACTGCTTTATGCTGGACAGTATTTATTTATCGCGAGTTGTTTAAATCACGGTAATCGAATACGGTTTTAATGATAATTAAAATATGAAACGGTAATACTAACCGCGGGGAATTTTATCATGATTTATCGTCAAACCGGTAATCGTTACATCCCTACTGCATTTATTTAATCCAAAATACAGTTTTACTATGCAAAACAACTGCCTTCTATTTGAATATATTGGAAAATGTCATTTATTTCTGTGATGCGCAGCTGTATTTTCAGCATCATTACTCCAGTCTTCAGAGTCACATGATCCTTCAGAAATCATTCTAATATACTGATATGCTGCTCAAGAAACCTTTTTTAATTATTATTATTATTTAAAACAGTTGAGTAACCTTTTTCAGGATTCTTTGATGAATAGAAAGATCCAAAGACCAGCATGTATCTGAAATAAAAAGCTTTTGTAACATTATACACGATACCATTCAAAATCTTAGAGCCAGTATTATTATTATTTTATTTTATTTATTTTGGAAAAGAAATGATAGAAATTATTAGTTTTATTTAGCAAGGATGGTTTAAATTGATCAAAAGTGATGATAAAGACATTTATAATGTTACAAAAGATTTCTATTTCAGATAATTGCTGTTCTTTCTATTCATCAAAGAATCCTGGAAAAAAATTCTACTCAGCTGTCTTCAACATCAGAATAATAATACGTTTTTTTTGTTAGTTTTTTTAGCAGCAAATCAGAATATTAGAATGATTTCTGTAGGATCGTGTGACTGGAGTAATGATGCTAAAAATTCAGCTTTGAAGTCACAATAAATTACATTTCAAAATATATTCAAATAGAAAACAGTTATTTTAAATAGTGAAAATATTTCAAAATTGTACTGTTTTGCTGTAGGCCTACTTTGGATCAAATAAATCCAGGTTTTCTGAGCAGAAGAGAGTTCTTTAAAAAACATAAAAAATCTTTCATCAATCTTTGTTCAAAAACTTTTGACTGGTAGTGTATAGGCAACTGAAATTTTCTCTTTTTCTAGCTTTTAATTGGCTTAGAAATCAGATACACTGCTGGACAATAACCAATAATAATGATTTGTTTATATACTACAAACGCTTTTTTATCCCATGAGGCAGAATAGTTTCTATACTGTAATGAATGCTATTAGTACTGCATTGTTCATATGCTTTATTTATTACCTGCAGATTACTTGAAAAACCAAATTAAACATTGTTGCAATTCCAAACTCGTCTTTTTTTCTGTGAAAACAGCTGTTTTCATTAATTTCATTTAAAGGAATTTCATGGTGCGGAGAGCGTCCTCCGGCTTCGAGTGTGAATGAACACACACTGCATGTAATGAGCGTTTAGCGCTCCGTGATGTTCATCTCGCCTTATTCTGCAACCGAATAAAACATCAGGTCATGCAACAGACTATCCTCTCTCTTTGAATTTAAATCTATATTTATTCACACCGGCTCTTGAAAACCTTTATGCCAACACACTTGCCCGAAAAAGTGCAGGGGACAATTTACGTGATATTAAAAGTGGTATCTACGCCCCTGGAGCATACTACTAAACTTCAGCTGTGAAACTAGCACGTTATTAGGAAAGGCGATTTGCAAAGATTCATAAAAACCCTTACACTCACTTCTTCTCTAGATAAAGCTGGATCACGAATGATTCGCACGAACATAGATGCATTTATGTAGATCGGGATTGGCGCATTTACTTCAAAATGAAACTAACTGCATCTTTATCGGCTCAGATGACAGAAGTAAATGACGACTGCTATATTCATTATTACATCCAACAACTAAACAGTTCAATCGCTTAATCAGAGACATCTTGTGTTCTCCAGCACCGGAGTCAGCTCTCAGCTCACTCAGGGCGGGGCTAAGCTAAAACGGTCTTGTCAATCAACTCTCGTGGGAGGGGCCTGTACAGAACTACATCATTCTGACAGGAATCTCAGAACAGCCTGATTTGAGAAAGAGGATTTTAAAATAGAAATTTAAAAAATACCACTGGGTGGATTTATATCATTATAGGATGGATGTGTACACACTTCCAACACACATTTTTGATCAAACAACGTGTAAAGTGAATTTTGCATCCGATAACCCCTTTAAAACAGATCCTTAAATAAAGAGATCTGATTTATGAACCAAATCAGCCGGTTAAATGGCAACATTACAAACTTGATTTGAAACACTTCAAATCAAATCACTTGACTGTGTATCTGATGAAGTGCTGTGAATGATGTAAACAAATAGACAATATGGTATAATATAAAATGAAATTATTGACTTGCAGTGATTAGAAGTATATATGTGACTCTTTTTTTTTTTTGCATATGTATAGTAATATATGCCGTTTACACAGTAAACGATAATTAAACACCTTAAAGAGACAGTCCATCCAAAAACCTGTGTGACTGACTTCTGTAGAACACAAAGAAGATATTTTACAAACCGCTTTGGTCACCAGTGACTTCCACTGTATGGAAAAAAAACTATTCTCAAAATATCTTAAGTTCCACAGAATAAAGGAAGTCATGCAGGTTTGAAATGACATGAGGGTGTGTGAATGTTTTTTTTGTTGGTAAATTACCCTTTTAAGCAAGTCAAACTTAAAGTTTTTATTTATGACAATCAGTCATAAATCAATTTCAATCACACTTTTAGTTTCTGTCATCTGTGCAAACACACAGTTTATATAAATAGCTTTCCAATGACTAATTCTTGTGCATTTATAAATTTGTTGCATCTAAGCAGCCTTAAAAAAGTTTGGAAACACAAAGATTTTCAAAAGAAGTGATCCTTTCTGTTCATCAATATAGGACTAAATGATAAATGATCAATTAAACTACAATACCTGCAATATTTTCAATTACTATACTTTTTATTTTTTTCAGCAACCATTATGTTAGTCTACTAAGAAAACTTGTCTTGATTTAAAAAAAAAAAAACTTTTATTCAACAAGGAAGCATTAAATAGATCAAAAGTGACAGTAAAGACATTTATAATTGTTGCAAAAGATTTCTATTTCAAAGAAATGCTGTTCTTTTGATCTTTCCACAAAAATATGAGGCAAATCAGCTGTTTTCAACATTGATAATAATCAAAAATGTATATTAGAATGATTTCTGAAGATCATGTGACACTGAAGACTGGAGGAATGATGCTGAAAATACAGCTGCGTATCACAGAAATAAATTACAGTTTAACACATATTCACATAGAAAACACTTATATTAAACTGTAATACTATTTCACAATTTGTTACACTATTTATGACCAAATCAATGCAGCCTTGGTGTGCATAAGGACTTTCACAACATTTAAAAAAATCTTTCTAACCCCAAAGTTTACTGTATTTATAAATAACACTTCTCTCAGCTCGTCTGCCATCCACATAGAATTTTTCATCTCAATGCATTCTGGGATTCCCTTCACATGCCTTTAAGCCAGGACTGCACTTACGATGCTTTGGAAATACTGTTTAGGAAGGTCACTAATTTATCTAATGCATTATGGTGAAATTAATTTCAGTCTGCTAGCACAGGTGCGCAGGTCAGCTGTATTGGTTTCTGCCCGGCGGTTACCACAGAAACTGTCATCCAAACATAAGGAAAAGAAGGTGAGCGATTTTTAGAAAGTTTCTTGGTTTCACATCTCCTCGCAGATTCCTCATTTGATAGTGTAATGCATGCGGGCCAGACGTGAGCGCCGCTGACAGTTATTAGCGTTCACGATTAATGATGCCTTACATACAGTGTGCTCAGTGAGTTTACAAACACAAACCCGTCCTTGTGCGCTCACGGGTCAGAGTTCAGCGGCTTTATTTGGGAATCTCTGGCCCTGATCGTCTGTGAATGGATGACTATATTCAACTTTACAAAGCCTACTGATTTTATCAGCTTAAACCGGGATATTATTTCAGCTTTTATGTCTGTCTCTCTCACTATGTGCAGAATGAAACACTAGTGTAATACTTGTTGCATACTGCATACTATTTTTAGGAAACGCTGTGTTTATTCCAGCAAGTGACGTTCTGTTATTTCAGAACAACATGCAAGCAACTTCCCACAACAGCCAAGTATCAGTGACAAGATCTGCAAAAGAAAGCAACATATATTTAAAAAGGTCTAGTTTTTCCATTTATAATCCAATATGTGCAAAAATGTGACATTAACTGCATTGCATTGTGGGACACAGTATTTCATATAGTATGCAATGTTATGAAGTACTAATTTTTTTGGGCAAATATAGTCAGCAATCCATTTGTTTCATGCATACTTCACATACTTAGCACAGTACACATTGCATATGGCAACTTCCAAGTAGCTTTAAGATTAGGTGATACAACAAAAGTAAAGAATAATTATGTGTCTATCTATCTATATCTATCTCTTTTTTAAGTGTTTTAGGTGCTTTTTACAAAAAAATTCAATGCAATTTACAAGAAGCTTTAGGATTGGGCAACACAAAAAAAGTAAAGAAAAAATGTAAATATACTTATTTCTATTTATTTAAAAAAGGGATGACATACTGCAAATTACAAGTACCTTTAATTGTGTGATACAACACCTGCTATGATAGCAATGAGTTTTGCAAGGAAAAGAACCCCCCCCCCCCCCCCCCCCCCCCCCAATTAAAATAAATTAAAAATACAGTTTTGTATTTTTATTTATTTATTTTAGTGTTAAGGTGGCTTTCTTTGCGAAACTCATTGCTATGACATTGCTATGATGTCGTATCACCCAATTTTAAAGCTACTTGTAAGCTGCAGTATGTCATCCATTTGGTCCATGCATACTTTACATACTATGCACAGTACACATATCGCATACTGTAAATTTTGAGTAGTTTTATGATTGGACGATCCAACACCCAAGTATCACAGTGATGAGTTTTGCAAGGGAATTTTATTTTTTTTAAATAAAAACAAATCAAACATAGTGTGCACAGGTATAGGTATATTTCACAACATGTAGTTTTTTGCCAAAAATGTAATGAAAAATGCTGTAGATTTGTTTTTTCATTGTTTCTTTTTCACTTTTAAAAGCAGTTCCTAAAAAAAAAAAAAAAATAGTCAGTCAGTCGTGACGTATTGTCAAGTATGGTGACCCATACTCGAAATTGGTGCTCTGCGTTTAACCCATCCAAGTGCACACACACAGCAGTGAGTAGTGAACAAATGCACACACACACACACACACACACACCGTGAACACACACCCGGAGCAGTGGGCAGCCATGCTGCAGCGCCCGGGGAGCAATTGGGCAAGGGCACCTCAGTCGTGGTATTGATGGTGGAGAGAGCGCTGGACATTCACTCCCCCCACCTACAATCCCTGCCGGCTGGAGACTCGAACCCACAACCTTTCGATTACGAGTCCGACTCTCTAACCATTAGGCCACGACTTCGGCCCAGTCCTTGCTGTGCAACTTTGCCACATGCCACATTTTTACCATTGCATGGTATCACCCAGTATTTTTGCAGTATGCAATGTGATGCAATATGTATAAAGTGAGAAGTATGTGAAGTATGCATGCATGCATGCATCTGATTGGTGAACATTTTTATGTTTTATAATTGCATTGAAAACAATGAGCCACTGTGAACACTGTGTAAAATGCTCACATAAGCCAACTTGATTCCATGATCTTTTGACTGTTTGATCAAAACACTTTTGTACATATTGGATTACAGCTGCAAAACTATATTTGTAGTTTCTTTTTAAGTGTGTTTTAGGTGCTTTCCCTTGTGAAACTGTCATTTTCATCATATTTTTAAAATGCAATTATAAAATGGAAAAATGCTAATCCATCAGATCAATGCTTGCTTCATATACTATGCACAGTATACTGTACATATTGCATCAATGCATACTGCAAAAATACCAGTAGCATTAGCCTGGGCAATACATGCAATGATAAAAATGTGTTGATTTTTCTACAGTTATTAGTGGGCTGAGCTGCTTTTAAAATAAACAGAACAATGAGAAAATACAAAACTTTTTCAATTTAATTTCCAGGAAAAATAACTATATTCTGAAATATATGTTGACTTCAAATCACACCACCCACCTGTACAAGCTACCATATTTAAATGGCAAATAAAACATGCATAATTTACGTTAAATAAAATACATTTTTAGTTGCAAAATTAAATTGTTGTGCATTTCTTATCATTATTAGTTATTTGATGATTTTTAATAATTCTGTACAGTATATCCAATGCAATGGATGAACCAGCATATCTATTTCTATTTTTTATTATTTCTATTATCTTTTAAATCAAATACTGTGTCAAAACATTTATGCACATATTGGATTACAGCTGCAAAACTAGATTTTGTTGTGTATTTTTTAGGTACTTTCCCTTGCAAATCTCATCATCATGAAAGTCAATTGTCGTATTGCCCAATCATAATACTACTAATAATTTACAATATGCAACATGTGTACAACTCTTTAGTAATGCAAATATAAAACATAACCCATCAGTTCAATGCATACTTCACATACTATAAACGGTACACAAATTGCATCATACTGCATACTGCAAAAATACTTTGCAACCACAGAAATGCATCATTTGGCAGAGATTTTTCTACTGCTATTAGTGGCCCGAACACTTGAAAGACAGAGCAAAGAGAAAATGCAAATCTACACTATCTTTTCCCCATTGAATTCACATGAAAATAACTATATTGTGAAATACATTGTCAGACCGCCCACCCATACATTTAAACAGCTAATCAAAACAAATAGTTAGCTGTCAAATAAACATCAATGTATCATCGGCCTCTGCTTTATCTCGCTCTATCTCTCTCCTCCGACACATGTTTGAGCTCAGACGCGTAAAATCCATCAGCTAATCATTACAACCTCAGGTCCTGACCCGCCACACTCCCGCATTCAAACACCACCCACACGCTACTTGATTGAAGCGTGGAGCGATGGGCTCTGACTGCAGGAAACCCAGAGAGGAAATGATCATGTACTGCGTCGTCTCGAGTGCCACTTTGGGTTATTTATTTGGACAGACGAACGATTCAGGCGGAATTCCCCAGCGATCCGTACACTTAGCGGCAGACGAGCCGGTTGGAGGTGAATCCCGTCTGACCTGTCAGACACACACACACACACACACACACACATAAACATCACTCCCCTCATGTCTGGAATCCCTCTTTATCTGCATTTTAGCAGGAGGGGCGGCGGAGCTTCACACACCCTCTAATAGCACGCTGTTTTTAACAATCACACTCTTGTGAAGGTGCTGTTGTGATGGATCACTAGCTTTGAAAACACACACCTGCTTTCCTTTAGGTCCTGGAGCTCGACGACAAGCAGAAACTTGCCGATTTAGATCAGAAATCAAACATCACTGTGTTGTTGCTTATTTTTAGGGTGAGTGATGTGAACAAATCCATGACACTAAGAGTTATATGAAAATGTAGTTATGATTTGGAACGCAGCCACTCATGAAATTGCATTTTGATATTAAAGACCCTTAGTCATATACAAATTCATAAAAACTTAAATTTCTTATTAATATTCTTCTTTATACTCATGCATTTAAAAACCGCTGTGACAGTCCATTCGTTCACCTTTAACATTATTATTTTGAGCATATGATTTGGAACACCCCTGAATATGACAACACACAAAAATAAATACTGATTCAAAATATGAATAAAATTATAATAATATAGTAAAACGACACTGGCAAACTAATCCTCATCTTACTATTAAATTAAAGGGACAGTTCATCCAAAAATGAAAATTCTGTCATCATTTACTCACCCTTAAGTAGTTCCAAACCTGTATGAATTTCTTTGTTATTTTGTTAAGAAAGTTTGTAACCAGGCTGTTTTGGGGCACCACTGACTTTCATAGTAGGAAAATAAAAATATTATTATAAAAAAAAAAAAAAAAAAAATGTATTTCCATTTTCAATTTAATTTTATAATTATAGTAAACTTGTGTGGTTTGTAATTTAAATTTTTATTTATTTCCATTTTTACGGTGTATGACTATGTAGTTTTGTATTATTTTTTTATTTCAGTTTTGGTTTAATTTATTTTAGTGCATCATGTTGCCTTTGCCACGACCTAAGTCAGAATATTTTATATTTAATAAATTTTCAGTTTACATTTATTTTATTTCAAACAGCAAAAATGTAGTTTTATGGTTTTAGTTTTAGTTAGTTATAATAAACCTATTGAAAATGCAGAGGAAACAGAGGTCTCACCAAATGTATTTGCAGTTTTATATGCATATATTATGTATCAATATGCATCAACAAGACAATGTCATAGAAACTTTGTCACAACATTTATCACTGACACATGAACTAAACTAAGTGCATCTAGAAACTGTGAAGACATGACAGTGACCTCAGACCCACAATGACTTACTGGTGACTGACCGCTGGATTGTGTAACTGACCCTGTGTCTACTTTAGTCTGGTCTGCGTTTCAGCTCATTGGGAAACTGGCTGTGAAACAATGATGTTAATGTAGCAAAGACCAGAGAAATGTCTGAAATACCTGCCCACACGACTGCACTGTAATTCAAAGGGGAAGTCAGCGAACAGGTTGTTCTTTATAAAGCAATCAAACAGGATGTGAATGATACTGAGAACTACAACTAACCACCGATCATATTCAAACAGGCCAGTTTTCCTTGATTCCAAGACCGCTAACGCTGTCTAGTCTTGATAACGAAACTAAACCGGTTATTGTCTGCCCTTTTTCCTTTCTCATGTACTTAAATCAAAAGTGAATCACATTTTAGTCATTGTAAAGGAGACATATTAGGTGTTAAGTTAGGGTTATTGTTAAGTGATTTATTGACTTTTTTAATGAAAGAAATGTATTAGCCCAAAATGTGTGCTTTGTGGTTATATATTAAAATAGATGACATAATTATTTTATTTTTATTCCTCTAAATATTTTAAATGAATAAACTTTTTTTTAATTTTATAGATGCTGATATACATTTGAATATTTCAAAGATTTTAAAGTTCTAAAAGACTGTTCTGGTGTAATATCTATATGTGACCCTGGAGCACAAAACCAGTCTTAAATCTCTGGGTATATTTGTAGCAATAGCCAACAATACATTGTATGGCTCAAAATTATTGATTTTTCTTTTATGCCAAAAATCATTAGGATATTAAGTAAAGATCATGTTCCATAAAGATATTTTGTAAATTTCCTACTGTAAATATATCAAAACTTAATTTGTGATTAGTAATATGCATTGCTAAGAACTTCATTTGAACAACTTTAAAGGAGATTTTCTCAATATTTAGATTTTTCTGCACCTTCAGATTCCAGATTTTCAAATAGTTGTATCTCAGCCAAATATTGTCTGATCCTAACATATACATCAATGGACAACTTATTTATTCAGCTTTCAGATGATGTATACATCTCAATTTCGGAAAATTGACCCTTATGAATGGTTTTGTGGTCCAGGGTCACATATGATAATCTTATATGCTTTAGTTTATCTCAGTATTGTATGTATCTCTTTATGCTTGTAAATGTTCTTTGTTGCAAAAAAAAAAAAAAAACAGGATCAGCACGTTTGTGAGCGAGTAACTTATAATTGTACGCACAATATTATGAGTTATATTTTGTATATTTTTTCTCCACTGTCAAAAATAGCTCCAAACAAAACCACAACAGAAATATAGCTGCAAGCAGCAATGACGGGGCCAAGCACTCCAGCGGCAAAATGAGGAGCTAAGCATAGCATGGAGCATCAGACCAACTGCAGAAATGAGTAATGGAAGCCATTTAGGATTATTTTAGTCAAAACGGCTGAAAAATTATAAATAAACCTTTAGTAATGATTTAAGGTTAAAAAACATTTGACAATATCTTAAAACCGTTACTCCGATTGACACGAAACCACCGTAGGAAATTCAGAAACATAGCGTCCCGGCTATATATTAATGCCCAATTGCCAAAATTTTGATAGTAAGTGGCACAAAAATGCAAACAAAGTCAACAGTCAGTAATTAAATCAATTGAAAATAGCGAAAAAAATAAACCTTACGATTTTTGGACTTCATTCGACTTGGCCAAGGATTCAGAGAAAAAAATCATTTTCATTTTGTGGCTTACTGTTCAAAAGTTATTAGCATAAACATGAGTTAAAATTTGGATAAGTGGTGGCGCTAGGGAGATTGAGTTAGAGACTCCAAATTTGCTGTGGTTAGTATTGAGACTGTCTTCTATCAATGTGCCAAATTTGACAACTTTTCCGCAATTGGTTCTATGGGCTGCCATAGACTACACAGCGGAAGAAAAATAAAAAGAACGCTAACGGATACAATAGGTGCCTACGCACCTTCGGTGCTTGGCCCTAATTAAGCATAGCATGGTAGTGTTTTTGAACAAATCAGTTCAGTTAACTGTCTCACTCATAGGCGGAAATCCCAGGGGGATTATAAAAATATGATTAAAAACACGCCGTGTATTGTAAATAACAATGTTTTATACTTTAAATAATTGTGCAAGTAGTGCAAGTAACATTTTGAGTCTCCCCCTCCCTTCCCTCACAGTGCTTTGGTCCAAATGCCTGCTTTCCTCGTTTACATCACCTACACACACACTCGAGTCCGGTGAGAGAGAACAAAGTCAATAGTTGTAGCACTCCAGTAAGTAAGGCTGTCAAGGCTATTTTATTCACTTAAACATCAGATGAAGTGATTATTTTCTCTTTAATACAGATGATGCCAATGTATTTTTCCATGATTCTGCTATGTTAGCAATAATAACGTAACCTGCTTGACAGAAAGGGCTGCCAGGGTTTCACAACCAAAACAACCAACAAGGGTTTTTTTTAAATGTTATGTTTATTGTCCCCCCCAACTGTTAGATTAAATTTATGCCCCCGGTCTCACTCATAAAAGACAGCCGCTTGTTTCATTACTGAATGAATCAGTGCTTTTGTGAGTTAATGATTCAGTTGTCTCACTCTTAATTTTGTTTTCTGAATTATTCAGTGCTTTTGAACAAAAAAGGTTGAGTGAACGATTCGATTGGATCACTGTTAATTTTGGCTACTGAATTGGTTGAGTGGCTGATTTGAAAGACTAACTCACAAAGACAGCCACTTGTTTTCATTTCTGAATGAATCAATAAATGAATTGGCTACTCTAATGATTCAAATTATTTACTCATAAAGCTCAGAAAGTCATTTATCGCCACCCACTGACATATCAGTGTAGCAAAAAGATTCCCTGACAAATCTCCCACCACAAGCAAACATTTTAATTTTATTTTACACACAATATTATTATTTTGTATATTTTTGCACCACAAACATAAATATATATGGTATATAATATAAAGTATGAATAGCAAATATTATATTCAATCTGACATCTTTAATTCTGATCTAGGCCAAATGTGGAAATATTTATTTTAGTGTCCCAAGTCGAAGCTGACGATTTCAGATTCAGTGCTTTTCACGCCGTCATACAAAAAACAACGTTACATGAAAAATAAGAGATTATTTAGCAGCAGTGTGAACAAAGCCTATGAATAAAATTTATAGCATTTTATATGCTAATTCATCTAATTTTTAAGCTCATTTTCTCTTCATTGTTGCACTGTCAGATAAATTACCACCACAAACTCCCGAAGCATCATCTACAAGAAAGGAGCCAGACAAACGTCTGTGAAAAACGTTCAGGCATCTGCAAAATCTGGCTATGACTGCTATTACATAAACAGAAATGTTTCAAATGAAGATAACATTAAATACTGAGCAGCGGACGAGGCAGAAAAGGTAGTTTACATTCTTAGCCGAGTCGTTTTGATAACAGGCCAAGAGAAATATGAGACATTTAAAATGTGTGCATTAACATAATTTATTGGGCTCCTACTAAGCTCAAGTGTTCTTTGCAGTTGTCCTTTTTTTTCTGGGGCCCGAGACAAATGACGGGCCCCGCCTCAAGAACGGATGGGAGTAAGAAATCACCTACGGTCGCTAATCGCTTAAAACAACACTATATTTACTGAGTAATAAGCACCCAGCGTTCCAGGCCGTTCCCTCCCTCTGATTGGGATTTGGGACCGCCGACGAAAAAGCCCACTTGATTTACGTTGGGTTATTCAGGAACGCTTTCATTCGGGATCGGGAGGAGGAGAGGAAACAAAGAGGGGAGCGATTTCATAATTCTTTGTGTATGTCTGGAAGTCTTCCACGCATTTTAACCAATTTACGTCCAAGCGGAATGACCCCGGAATTAATGAGGTTCTCGCCTCGAGATCCAGCGCTGCCGAGGTCGAGTAAATCATCGCGTATGGCTCTGATCGGCCTTTCCCGTTCGCATTCTGCGATAACAGACAGATGCGGGTCCTGAGAAATCCCACCTCATTGACACGTTCTGTCTATCCGTCGGGATATATTTCACTCTGAGCGCGCCAGGCACTGTAAACGGGGCTTTTAGGGGAGTTTTAAGCCGGTGATGGACGAGCACAGGCTCAGCATGGAGGTCAAAGGTCGCTGTCTTTGCTGCTTGGCTTGTTGATGTTATACGCATTTCTCTCTCCAGGGGCTTCCCTGTTTCCATTGCCTTTCTTGAGTGTATTAAAGTTTTATTCGTGTGATTTAGTAGCTCATGTTCCTTTTGAATTAACATTTTGGAGCAGTAATTGCTAAATCATCCAGGGCACATTTATCCTGCGTAAAATTATGACATCATTCATGGACGTTAATGCCTAATAGAATATCACCACTGGAAATAAATCCAAGACTTTTACATGGCAAAAAACACAGTTGCTTCATCTACAACCTATTTACATTCTATATAGTCCAATGATAGTGTTTTACAATCAAGAGGAAAAGAATGACTGCATTTCCCTCCGGGGGCTTTCAGGCTAATATGTGCCGCTAGCTGCTATTAGCACACGATTTACAAGGCCTGCGTTCGCCTGGAACAGATTACCGACTGCACTGCTGTAGGTTAACACAGAAACACGCTAGAAAGCATCATTTAAGCATGTCATGAATGAATAACTTTATATGTTTCAGTCAATCAGAGGTGCCAACATTTATGAACTACATCCTAGTGATGTCAGAGTACTAACATTACAGTAGTCGATAATATCAGTAAAACTTTAATATCACAGCAAAAATTAATATGCTATTGAACAGACCATTATTTAAAATGCAAATGTTAATATAAAAGATGTGTATATTCATGTGCAAATGTGACTTTACAAAATGACAATAACTTTAAAATAAGGTCTCATTTGTTAACTTATGTTAAAATATTAATGTATTTATAATATAATAATAGAATATTTTAACATTTTTAATTATACTATCTACATAATTATTCATATAAATATTAATTTATAATATAATATAGTTAATATAATCATTTATATTTTGTAACTATATAATAAATATTTTAATAAATGTAATAAATTAGTCAACATGAACTTACAATGAACAATACCTCTCCATAATTTAGTTCACGTTTGATTTAGTTGACATTTAATATATTTTTTAATTAGAAGTTGTATCTGTTGTATACATTAATGAACTGTGAACCCACAAAAATGAAACTTGTATTATTAGTAACCCAGATTATTAAATGCTGTATAAACAAAATATCATTTATCGTTAATGAATTAACTAATGTTAACAAATGAAACCTTATTGTAAAGTAAAAAAAACAACTAACATAACATTTACAACATTAATATTATTAATAATAAGCATTTACACAGTTTTTTTTTAATGAATATCTAATTCTTTTATCCCAAACATTTACTTTTACATTAGATAAACCAACTGTTCTTATGTTACAGGCATTTTTCACCAATAAGTGCATTGGATTGCTAATGCTCCAACCATTTTACCACAAAGCACATTTCACTGATATCCTTTTATGGAGATGCATATAAAAGCACATACTGTATATTATAATATAAGCATTCATCTTTTAAACATCAGTATTGATTTGCTATCAAAGCACCATATGTTTGACATCTCGCTACTATCTGATCGCTCATATCATCACAGTTCACCACAGACCAAGGCACGTCACTGCATTTACGGAGCGATTAAACAAATTGCTTTACTCCAGTAAAATTTGGTACGCCGTGCCGTTTTGTTATAGTATTACTCTCAGAGTACTGGTTAAGCTGATTTATGGATTAGCCCTCCTGACAGTTGTCTGTATAAATCTGGTCTGTCTGCAATTACGGCCATTACATACTTTAGCCACTTTAAAATAAACTACGCCATGATGTCAGCCGAGGCTTCTGAGATTAAGCAGCGCCGCGGCGTTCTTGACCTGCGTTTCCAAGGGAACACCTTGATGGCTATAATTACTGTCATGCTCCGAGAGTGATGAGAGACACCAGAGGTCCAAATAAAACGTAAAACGCTTTCGATATAATAGATGGGTATCTCTTTGTTTAGAAATTCCACAGGCCATCTGCTGCACATTTGGGACCCTTTCTTAAGTCATTCGGTGGTTTATTGAAGGAGCGTCGCATATGTTTTAGTGTTGCCTTGGCGTTCGCTTTGATGGTCCGCTGATGCCAGTTAAATACGGCCTGACTAATCCAAAGGTTTTGTTTATGGAAGCTGTAGGACTGTGTTGGCATGCCCACTGTCAGCACCCTGCTTCTCTAATGCTTCTACTGCCTAAAATGGAACAGACATAAGGCACCGCAAGACCGACGGGCCCTTGAAAACATGACAGCGAGATCCTAGGAACCAGAAGTCCCGTGGGTGCAATCGGTTGGCGATTAATAAACATCAAATGCAATTGAAACGAGAGTGTTCCAGTCACCTGACTGCTTGTACGAAACGCCGCCTAAATTTACAATGAAACATCTTTCTATGGCGGAAAAAGATTTACCTGACAGTGCCTCGGAAAGGTTTGGAAAAAGTCAAGTTATATGATAGTTTTGGCACATGAAAACAGAAAATCTGTGCGAGCATTTAAGTCTGAGGTGGTATGATAGATCAGTCATTTTGCGGCCCAAACCACTATTTGATGTTGCCTTTCATAAGAGTTTCTATTTAGGGATATTCTGCCCACATTGGGTGCATCCACTTAGAAGAATTTGCCTGTGGAAATATTATTTATCCATTCTTGGAAACATTATGTGGTACTCAAGCTCTTCTCCTTTAAAGTCAACATAAAGCAGTGTCAGTAAGCCATTATACTTCCGTTTTTTTGATTGAAATGGGATCTATCGACTTGGAGACGTCACCTGAAAAACAAATTTCAGAGACGGAAAGTTATTGCATTTTAATGAAAGATTATGAAGATAAACATGATCAACAAAGATCAAAAGGAATTGAACCCTGACAAGCTTTTTGGTCATTTTTGACCAATTTCGGGGTTTTTTTGGTCAATTTTGTTTGTTTAGGGACCAATTCTCACCATTAACTATTTGAGCCTCAATAAACTCCCAATTTGCTGCTTATTAATAGTTAGTAAGGTAGTTTTTCAGTTTAGCTATGGGGTAGGATTAAGGGATCTAAAATATGGTCATGCAGAACAAGGGGCCATTTACCCAGAACACATCTTTGCATCTAAAAATGCGAGGAGCAGTGCTCAGAAAAGAAAATGCAGCGCAGAACTTAAGGGTCTCAAGATACGCTTTTGAGATGTGATGCACTAACAGAAATAACAGCGCCTCTTCCACCATGTTGCCATCAAATAAAACCGTTCCCATTCTAACTTGCTATTGTAAATAAAAGCTTGCAACACTTGCCACGCCTCCGGAGTCTTCTGATTGGTCCATTGTTTTGAAACTGACATTCAGCGGCGCTGCATGTAAAAGTTGAAATTCATTTAACTTGACACGGCATGTTAAAGATGCAGTGTTCATGCACAAGACAGTGCAAAAGACACAAGCACAACGGTCACAGACTGCTAGTGCGTTTACATAGAAAAACTATGGAAAAGTAGCGCATTGGAATGGTAAAACGTGTTCTGTGTGAACAGCCCCCTAAGGCATTAATATGTTCTTTAAAAGTGCTAATAAACAGCCATTATGCTAGTAATATGCATGCTAATAAGCAACTAGATAATAATAAGAACTGGTTCCTAAACTGAAGTGTTACTGTTTTTTTAATACAACAAGGTTTCCACAATCTAAGTGGTTCGACATGCCATATGCCATCTGAACAAACAAAAAATGGACTGCAAGTCTAATGGGGAATTAATGGGGGTTAAAGGGATAGTTCACCTCAAAACGAAAAGTTTGTTCCAAAACTTGTTTCAAACCTGTATGAGCTTCTTTCTTCTGTTGAACAAAAAAGAAGATATTTTGAAGACAGTTAATGGACCCCGTTGACCTCAAGTCAATGGGGACCAGCAACTTTCTTCAAAATATCTTCTTTCGTGTTCAACACAACAAAGAAATCCATACAGGTTTGGAACAACTTGAGGATGAGTGAATAAAGCCAGAATTTTCATTTTTGGATGAACAATCACTTTAAAAAACTTGCAAAAAGCGTAGGAGGATTATGAAAGTACTGTAAATAAGTTGTTGACTGAAATACTGAAAACACAGCCGCTGTTTGCAACAGGAATCCGTGCCAAACGGTCCAGGCCCCAACAATGTCTTTGTCTGACAACAAAAAATTATTACTCACATAATCTACGCCACCAAGTGAGGATTTTCCATTCCTCCGAGCAGCGTGGGTCCTTGTTGAGCTCAAACGGGTTGGTCAGGGAGAAAACACAGCCATGAATTTTCGAAGAAAAGCCATCAGCGAGGATCATCCCTCTTTCAGCACGGGGGGAGACGAGCAGATCCCCTATCGATCTCTTTTATTTCAGAACGTGTGCCAGCGAGTGAAGCACTCACTCAGAGATTTAGAGCGGACTAGTAACAGCACCACTGCTGAGACAAAAAAGCCATTCAAAACCACAGGTATGATTTATGAATGGGGACCAGAGGCCAGCACAAAATTAATTGTAGGAAATGCAAGGCTAGGCCAGAGATACGTCCAAGATATACTTTCCCTGGCTCCTGGACCTATGGAAAGCCTGGGTGGCCCTCATGACCGCTTCCTTTGGTTTTCCATGGTAATGTCATTGCTTGGGTCTGCGTGACAACCTCAAATCCGCACGCGAGAGATCGGGGTCGACATTGTTTGCGCTCTCGCAAACTCCAACAACAACTTGAGTGTCAGCGGCTAACAGTTTCCATTGCAATATTTACTTTGGTCTCAAAGCCTCGACTTCGTTTCACATCACTTTCACATTGTGGAAAGCCACACTGGACATTACGGTCAGCTGAAAACACTTAATCGTTCCTCCTGACCGGTGAAGCATATTGGTCAGAGGTCTTTGTGGATCGACCGGCTGTTGAGTGATGTTCATTCGCTGTGACATTTAGTCGAGGTGCGATTGCAGCCCAGAGGGCGAGTTGTCTTAACAGGACACACCCGGAAATATTACAGAAACGAGCCGTGAATCATTTCTATTGCTGCTGCTTAAGTCATCACTGCTTGATGTCTGCTGACGAAAGGTATTGCAGAGAAAGACCATCCGGTTTTATATTCAATACAAAACATTTAAATGGGTCCCAAGTGAGATCTTTTGACAGTGATAAATCTGTATTTTTTTATTATGCAATACTGACTGACCCCATATTATATATTACTTAAATGATATACAATATATATAAAAAAATACATATATATATATATATATATATATATATTATTTTTAATTATATATTTCATGCTCTGAAGCATTTTAGTAAAAAATATTTGCAAGTAAATATTGCTGTTTAAATATGTATTTTAGATATTGTCAACAGAAATAATATCAGGAAAATATTCATAGAATACAGTATATAAATATAAATATAGTATATAGTGGTCAACATTTGAAGTGGATCAAAGTCTAAAACAAAAGTTGTCCTAAAACAAAAACAAGATTCGTTCTTATCTTAGGACAACTTTGATTCACTTTTTTGATCCACTTCAAATGTTGACTAATGTTCACCTAACAAACGTTTTTGAAAGAAAAAGTAAAACCTTTCTGCAGACACATCAATTGATCAGAAGTGACAGTAAAGACACTCAAACAATCACAGTTTCCACAAAAATATTCAAAAATCAACATTGATAATAATAATTACATTATAAAACGTATTCAAATAGAAAACAGTTATCTTAAATGCTTATATTATTTTGCAATATTGTTTTTACTGTATTTATAGTCAAATAAAAGCAGCCCTGATGAGCAGAAGAGATTCTTTTAAAACCATTTTTTTGTGCATATCATTTTATATTCTATGCACTAAAATAACAATATGACTAATACAAAAATTGACTTAAGGAATCGTATTGACTAAAATAAAAAGCTCATTAAAATCTCCACAATATTAACCATGTTGGTTAATTAAATATAGCCAGCAAAATCAGTTAAAGGGGATAGTTCACCTAAAAATTCTGTCATCTACACACACTCAAGTTTTTCTTTCAGCTGGTGAACAAAAAACAAAAAAAACAAAAACCTGATTTTATGAAGAATGTTGGTATCCACACAGTTGCTGGGAGCCAGTATGGAAAATAAAAACTATGGAAGTCAATGGCGTCAATTGTTTGGTTACCAACATTTTTTAGAATATAATCTTTTGTGTTCAGCAGAAGAAAGAAACTCATACAAGTCGAGGGTGAGTAAACAATGACAGAATTTAAATTTTTGGGTGAACTATCCCTTTAAAATATTCTACAAACATTCAATATCAGCTAGTCGCATCTATACTCATCATGCAGTAACAGACCAGCTATGCCCTCGATTAAGCTGTTTTCAACGAAGACATGGAGTATGAAACTCAATGTTTATCACCTCCGCATGCATCTACATCCCTCAGTTCCCGTTACTGACGAGAACACCCTGCTGATGTCACGACGGGCCTTCAGTTACCGTTCGGCCAAAGCTGGCACCGTTTAGAGAGCCTCATGTTTTGTGAAATAACAGAGGATGTAAGGCCCATTACTCTATATTTGTAATATTGTAAAGAGGTAAGTGGAAGCCAGTGGAACATTTTGTAAATCTCGAGTCACCCCAAACCGCCGCGTGGACGATAAATGCGCTGGGCTCTCCAACAGGATATCCCCTTAGACTCACCACAGCCATGATGAGAATAACAGAGGGGGCATTATTTTTCCTCAACAGTTCGGGAAGGTGATAAAGGGCTCTCAAATCCTCTCACAGGGTGTAGTGGTACACACACACTAATTCACATCGACAAAACCTCTGCTTCCTTACATGAGGATTTTCCCTCATTTGCCTCCACTTTAAGCAATTTGCAGCCATCTACCGTAGCGTTAAGCTAGTTTTCTACTTAACACCCTTGTGCGACCTGAACCTTTAGACAAATAAAGCCACAAGTCCAAAACAATTTAGCTTCTTTGAGCTACAATGCCAGTTGACTCACTGCCATGTTAACAAACATTAGCTCCATAAAAACTACTGTATCATATTTGATGCATGAATAAGGCCTCTAAATGATCAAAACTTTGTTGAAAAAACTATTTATTGTCATCTGATTGATAGTTTATACTTTTTTTAGCAAGTAAAAGTTAAATGTCCACCTTCGGCTCGTGCTTCACATGTATTTTTGCTGTAAAATCTTTACAGATTTTTATACAGCAAACGTAAAAATAACTTCGATATTTCAAGATGAACACTTAGATTTACTTGATTATCCTGACGTCTTTTTTTTTTAGAAAAAACAATAACTCTCAAATATGAACTTCAGGCTTTTGAGTAACATTTATATTTGTTCATCTCTCAATCATCATTGTATCGCATATATTTTGATCATTTAGATATCATATTACTAAGACACATATGATTGGAGATATAACGTGACGACTTTTATATAATTTAATGTCAGTATCTGCAGTACTGTTATAAAGATCTCATTGATTTACATTACAAACTTCAGAACTATCACTTTTTGTCCATGTAAATATCAGCATCTGAACCAAATTGCATATTTTTGATCATTTTGACTCTCAAGTCATTTTTCCTCCATATTTTCACTTTATAAGAAAAGGCTCAATAAAATATTCCATTTAAAAAAAATTAAAAAAAGATTTTTCAGGCTGTTATTTCATATGTCAGGCTTTACAGGATTAAGTTTACCTCCTATTGATTTTGCAATCATAATGACTGTTTTCAAACAGGTTTCCTGAACACTTCCCTCATCTTCTATTGGTAAGAAAAACAGATCCTGCCTCAAACTCACACTATTTGAGCTCATTGTATTATGGTGGGCTGGTTGGGATGTTTCAACAAACAAATCAATGTTTTAAAAGTGCCACAGTGTTACATTTCTGAAGGAAGTTGACTAACAATGGCTAAAATATACCTTATTTTTACAAGCGAAATTACAATTTTTAACTTTGTCCGGTGTCATTCGCTTGCATTTTATTTATATTTTAGCCAAACAAAAAAAGTCTGTTATGCTGCTTGATATTGCAAAATACGAAAAAGTAGTTCTCATTTATCAAAACTACACTTCAACATTAAATTGTGTCTTATTTTGTAAGATGAACATGCCTAATCCAGGCTCGTGAAGTAATGTAAAAACATATCCTAAAAGTGAAGTGTCTCATTCCTGTGGCTTTTTATCTTCGTTTTTCCCCATAATCCTCATATACATGATTCATTATGGCAGGAGGTTGTTTCTCTTCTTAAGTATAGTCGGTTGAAAATATTTGTTTTCTTTATTGCTCTGATCTCATTTTACTGGCACTAGTAGCACAAATGCACTTTTTCTGCATTTCAAATCTGAAGTAAAAACACTCATAAACGATAATTTTACCTGTGGGATGCGAGATTGTTTTTCCCTCTTGGCAGGCCCGAGTATGAAATATTTGGCAAACCATCTGCTAAAATTATTACAAGACGTGACTTCCTTTGAAAAAGTGCCTGCTGCTCAAAACACTGTTTGTCAACTGACTCACTGCCTATTTGGTCGATGTATCTTCCTGTCATCTGGTCAGTTATGGATCTTATGAATGTCTTTTAACTATTTACTGCTAAATATAAGATCTACAATGTACCTCAACTTTGCATTTGTTTAACAGCAGCATGATTTACATGTATTCGCTCAGCAGATGCGTTTATCCAAAGCACCCATCATTAATGGTCATTGTTTGCAAACACTAACAGCACAGCAAGTGTGCCAGCAATGTGATTTGTGCATTGGTAAAAAAGCATTTGCCTGGAAAATGATGTAAAAGTTGAGTTGCATTTCAACTACACCCACTATTTCTTCCCTATTAGTCGGATTCTTAATTTTTCAGCTTGTCATGATGTCACACGACTGCTAATGTCATTACATTTCTGCATTATCTAGCAACTGAAACGTGACCCAAATATGATTTAAGTAGCATTGTGAAAAGCACAAATCACACTGACATCCAATCTTGGTCATTTTCATTTGTGGAAATAAAGCTGCAGTGTATCAATTTTGTGTGGTTGATATAGAAAATAATTATGTGAATCATAAAATAATTTCTGCACTGCACTAAATGAAGCATCACACAGAACGCTGCTGAAATATACTGTCAAGTATAAAACTTTGGCTTCCAAGTATACAACTTTGACCTCCAGTCCTGGAATTTAAATCTTTAAAAGGTCAAAGAAAATACTTAATATTTCCATTTACAGTATGTTTACTTCTAAAAGTTTCAATGCTGCTCATAAAAATCCTCAAGTCGTCAGACATGGCTTGAAAAGTAGTTGAAATTATTTGATCAAAAACATGCATTATGATTCAAAAGGTTTAGTAATATTTTAGTTTTTTGAAAGAAATTCATACTTTTATTCAGCAAGGATGTATTAAATCAAAAAGTGACAGTAAAGACATTTATAATGTTACATAAAATTCCCATTTCAAATAAATGCTGTTCTTTTGAACTTTCTATTCATCAAAGAGGTAACACTTTAGAATACTGTTCCATCATTAATGAATAACTACACAAGAACACATGAGTAACGCAATATTAGCACTCTAGTAACTATTAGTAACTAACAAGAAACTCTGATTAATGAATAAGTAATAGTGCTTAGTCGAATGTGGTAGTTCACTATTAGATAATCAATAATTATAATTTTTTCATACCTCCCTAAGAACTACTGTATACAGGTTCATAATTAATATGAATAATACATAATGAATAATTAATTCTAAAGTAAAGGTCATGGTAACCCAGTAAGTAATGACTCAAGTATTACCAAATTCTTCAGAAGGAATTACTAATTATTTGGATCAGTATTCTAAAGTGAAGATTGGGATAACTCCCAAGTAATTACTGAAGTCATTGTAAACTTTTAAGGTTTTTGTAAGGTTTTGGTTAATAATTCATTTTGCTAGATTTGGTAACACTTAAATCATTACTATTGGGTTACCGTGATCTTCACTTTAGAATACTGAGCCAAATAATTAGTAGTTTCTTCAGAAGGATGTAGTAACACTTGAGTCATTACTATCCAAAACCTTACACATATCTCAAAAGCTTTAAATCACGTCAGTCAATATTAGGGAGTTATGATGCTTTTCACTTTAGAATACTGATCCAAGTAATTAGTAGTTCCTTTAAAAGAATAAGATCATTCTTGATTCATTACTAGTGGGTTACCATCATCTTTATTTTAGAATTAATTATACATTATGCATAATTCACATTCATTATGAACCTGTATACAGTATTTCTTAGTAGTTCTCCAGGATATATAAATATATACAAGTTATTGATTAGCTAATAGTGAACTACCCGTTTCAACGGAGCGCTTTTACTTACTAAATCACTAATCATAGTTTCTTGTTAGGTAATAGTAGTTACTACAATGTTAATAGTGCATTAGTCACTAAATGAAGTGACTAATGCACTATTAGTCACTTGTTCCTGTGTAGTTATTCATTAACAAAGGATCAGTATTCTTTGCCATCAAAGAATCCTGAAGAATAAAATGCATCACAGTTTCCACAAAAATATTGGACAGCACAACTGTTTTCAACATTGATAATAATCAGAAATGTTTCAGTAAATCAGGATATTAGAATGACTTCTGAAGGATCATGTGACACTGAAGACTGGAGGAATGATG
The DNA here is from genome assembly GCF_936440315.1 of Barbus barbus. NCBI lineage: Eukaryota > Metazoa > Chordata > Actinopteri > Cypriniformes > Cyprinidae > Barbus > Barbus barbus. Next base: position 28,633,588 of record NC_136752.1, on the reverse strand, counting down.
CTGAAAATCCTGCTTTGATAACATAACATATGAAATAAATTACATTTTACAATACAATCACATACAAAACAGTTATTTTAAATTCAAATAATATTTCACTGTTTTGGAGGGTCTGATATAGGCCACATTTCAAATTTGAGTTGAAAATAATCAGAAATCAGGCGTTTCAGCTTGTATTTCAGAGTCTTTCCTACATCTGACGGCAATGCTAGAACATTTTATCGAACTCCATATCTAGTGCTTGGTACGGTGGCCGAGAAGTGCAAAACAAATCACGATTCTGAAAACAAAATAACAAATTACAAACGCAAATGCAAATCTAAAAAACTAAATAACAATTCAGAAAACACAACAACAATTCAGAAAACATTATAACAATAAGAAAACACAATGACAAATCCGAAAACAAATGAACAAATCAGAAAACAAATGAACAAATCAGACAAATCGGAAGAGGTAGGTATAGTTTGAGACAGCGCCACTGGTTTGGGAATAGATTACTCATCGCTGATTGGATTTGGCACAGATGGTAGAACACGTGTCATTGTGTTTTTGGACGCGATCGACCCGGGTTCGAGTCCGCCTTTTGCCAAACTTTTTTTTTTTTTCTTCCTTTTCAAATCTCATATCGCATCGGAAAGGCATTTATTTTCAATAAAAATTAAGGAAATAATCCAAAAGTTGAAAATAAAGTATCGGGTAGGTGTAGGGAGAGCTTTATTGTACCAATAAGGTAGCATCCATTTGAATTAAAATTATAATTTACACTCAATACGTTATTATTGCGTACTGTTTTTTTTACTACAATACTGAGGTTAGCTGCTATCGCTATTTGACAGAACTATGTCAAATTTACCTTCACTCCCATAAACACTGTATTAGAAACTCCCTTGAAGTTTTATTAGAAACTATTACCTTGAATTCTATTCAAAGGTAATATAATACAGAGTACAGTGTTGTAAAGGTACATGCATGTATATTTTTATGCAGCAGCTATAGCGATAGAGGCCATTTAACTAAGTGCAAATACGTATTTACACTATGTTGTGCTATGTATACTACTTGTTGCAAATAGTAGCAATTATCTGCACCTCAGTATTGTAGTAAAAAAACAGTATGCAATAATAACGTATTGAGTGTAAATTATCATTTTAATTCAAATTGATGCCACCTTATTGGGACAATAAAGCTCTCCCTACACCTACCCTAACCCTACCTGATACTTTATTTTCAACTTTTGGATTATTTCCTTAATGTTTTTTGAAAAAAAAATGCCTTTCCGATGCGATACGAGATTTGAAAAGGAAGAAAAAAAAAAAGTTTGGCAAAAGGCGGACTCGAACCCGGGTCGATCGCGTCCAAAAACACAATGACACACACTCTACTATCTGCACCACTGGAGCTGACGCTGTAAATGATTGACTCTGCTGTTCTTCTTCTGGTTCTTCCTGTACACCTTGATTGACAGATATCTTGTCCAATCAGCGATGAGTAATCTATTCCCAAACCAATGGCGCTGTCTCAAACTATACCTACCTCTTCCGTTTTGTCTGATTTGTCATTGTGTTTTCTTATTGTTATAATGTTTTCGGAATTGTTGTTGTGTTTTCTGAATTGTTATTTAGTTTTTTTGGTTTGCATTTGCGTTTGTAATTTGTTATTTTGTTTTCAGAATCGTGATTTGTTTTGCACTTCTCAGCCACCGTAGCTTGGAATGTGTAATTAATTATCACAAAGCTCAGTCCGATTACTAATTATAATACTTGAGGGTCAGTTCGACTAACGCCTAAAAGAACATGTTTCACAATCATGCATTATTATACCCTCATATATTAATAGAAGATACTGATGAAGTGCTAACAATTTCTTAACACTGACTTAGAAACACACTTCCTCTATCTGCCTCCACCAAAAACACACAGTTAATGACTATGTGTGTGATAATCGATGTGCAAAGACTCAGATAAAGAGAAACAGGAAGATGAGACAATGTGTCATTTCCAGAATAGGGAAGTTCATTTGCCACAGTGGTATTAATACAGTTGCATGGAGAAAAGCTGGAACAATCACTGTGGTTTAGCTAATCGAAGATCATCGAACAAAAAAATACCTATTTATATGGGTATCTTTAGACGGAGGTTAACAATATGCAAGTTAAAACAAATGATGGAGTCGTGCATGGTTAATGCACATGCTTTTTCACACCTTTCAACCACTTTATATCGCAAGTTACTGTAGGCTCTGTGGTGTTACCAGAAAAGACAGTGACTCCACAGACTTTATATCGCAAGTTACTGTAGACTCTGTGGTGTTACCAGAAAAGACAGTAACACCACAGACGCACAAACGAGTTCAATCCTGCCGCCTTTTCCCGCACGTGACCCTCAGAGCGCGTGACGTTAGTTCGTCGTTCCCGCGGCTCACACGCTGTTCTATCAATAGCCTAAAGGTGCGTTCGACTTCATGCAGCACTTAGCAGACCGATCGGCGGCTGACTTGAAGCAGTGCATGCCGGTTAGAAATTTAGTCCGACTTGAACCGGCGCCGACCACACGTCACTGTCACGTGTGGCATCAAAGTACCGCGATAGCGTTTCGAGAGCAGCCGGCTGACTCAGCCGGCGCAATTTCTCCAGAGCGACTGCGGGAGCGCTGATGACGACACAGCTGTTTCACGATTGGCCAAATTCACCACATGACAACAAGGACGTGTATTTCGGGTTTATTCTGACAACTTCAGTCCCACTAATGCTCATATACGGACTTTCAAAAAAATAAAAATAAATTAACTTTTCATGTCATCTTCATCTCGTAAATCATGTTTATTAAAAGATTACAGACCACCTGGAACAACTACGACAGACTCTGGAGAAGATCCAAGCAGCGGGCCTTTCCTTGAATGTGGCAAAGTGCGAGTGGGCTAGGCAAGAGGCCAGCTACCTGGGATACCATCTGGGCAATGGTGAACTACGACCCCAGGTATGCAAGGTGGAAGCAATTCAGCGTAGTCCCCGACCTAGGACAAAAAAGGAAGTGAGATCCTTCCTGGGCCTAGTGGGCTGGTACCGCAGATTCATCCCGGACTTTGCTAACATAGCAACACCACTGACAGACTTACTAACCAAAACTGGGAAGAACCCGGTGGCATGGACTGGTGCCTGTGAGGAAGCGTTCAACACCCTAAAAGAGAGGATGTGCTCCAGCCCAGTCCTACAAAGCCCCAACTTCGATCAGCGGTTCCTGGTGCAAGTGGACGCTTCAGAAAAGGGAATTGGAGCGGTACTAGCCCAGGGGACTGCGGGAGAGGAGAAGCCAGTTGTGTTCCTGAGTAGGAAACTGTTGCCCAGAGAAACCAGGTATTCCACGATCGAGAAGGAGTGTCTCGCAATTAAATGGTCCCTGGAATCTCTCCGATACTACCTCTTGGGGAGAGAGTTTGACCTGGAGACGGACCATCGGGCATTGACGTGGATTCACACGATGAAAGATCATAATGCCCGCATCACGAGATGGTACCTAGCTCTCCAGCCTTACAATTTCAAGGTACGACATCGGCCTGGGAGGCTTAACCTGGTTGCCGACTACCTGTCCCGGTACCCGGACAGTACGCGGCTTGGAGAGGGGGGAGGTGATGTGAAGAGTTGATCTTCACCGCTGGGAACGGCAGTACTGGCACGCACAGTATACATATACATACACACTTACCTCATTCCAACCCCTGCCGGTTAGCCATCGGAGAGCGGGTGCACACGTTATCTCGATGGCACACGGACATTTCACACACTCTTCTCCACCTCTACAGTATACATACCCCGGATAAACCACACAGACACACTGTTGGTAGTTTAGTTTGAAGTTTGATTGTTAGTTCGGTTTGTCTCGTGTGTGTGTGTGTGTGTGTGGGAAGTAGTCGGACTCTCGCGTTGCGCCGGCGAAACCAAACGATCGGGCGGCGCCCGCTTATGACGTCACGGCTGCGCCGCGTCGGCACAATGCGATTGTAGTCCGACTAAACCATTGTTGTTTTGTGGAAGGAACTGTATCGTCTTTTCTGTGGAGAGAAAAGAGGGTAAATGTTACTGATTTGTTATTAATATGTGTTAATAATGATTTATTAGTCTTTGTATTTCATAATGTGGTTGATGTTTTTACATTAAGTTGATGATTTAAACTCGAGATTATAAGATTAAATACTTACCTGATAATGGTACCCTCCGGGTAGGGGGTGGAGCCTGGCCTATAAGAAGGGAGGCCAGGCCCACATCAAGTGCTTGTTTACCAAGTCAGCGAACGTGCTACTGCGGTGCCGTAAGCAAAATTAGAGCTCTTGTATATTGTGGATACTCGTTTGTACATAATATTTGTTGTTTATTTTGTTCTTTTATTTTTTTGTTTTGTTTGCTGTTACTTTGCTATTTTTTTTTTGGACTGAGCACTTGTGTAAATACTCTCGCCACTGGATATTTTTACGGCGCACTGTAAATAAAAGTCACCTTTCATTTACTCATACGGGTCAAGCCATCATTTTGTTTTATTTTTCCGGACCTAAAACGTCCCGCAGTAGATCTGCAAGGGTCTACTGCATCACATTTGGTGGCAGCGGTGGGATGGCTACCCGTAGGAAAGTGCCAAAAGGGAAAAGACCTGGTTTGCGTTCCCAAGCAAAGAACACTGTTAAAGAGGAAGTTGCATGGGACACGCTGGGAACATCATCGGAAGAGGAGGCATCAGTGAGGCTTCCAGGTGCCCAGAGCGAGCCAGGCCCATCCCATTCCAGTGAGGGTGGCATGGTGAGCCTCATGAGAGAGTTTCTTGAGGCGCAGCAGCTAAGGGAGGACAGGTACCTTCGGGAGCTCCGAGGGTTACGAGAATCCATTCTGCAGACAGTCAGGCCTGCACCAGTGACTCCAAGTGATACCAGGAGCATGCGGATGGAACTCCCGACTCCTGCGCCACGGAGAGTATCCACAGACTACGAACCAGTTCAACTTACTGATTCACCACCAAGAGCTGCTACTCAACAGAGTTTGCCACCTCGTCGAACGGAGATGCCGGTGCCAATTCTGCAGCAGGGGGATGACATCGAGAGCTATCTTCGGCGATTTGAGCGACTGGCCAGGGCCTGGCGATGGCCAAGAGAGGAGTGGAGCTGTCGGTTGGTGCCACTGTTGACTGGACAGGCGTTGGAGGCGTATCTCGCGATGGATGAGGAGCAAGCAGACGATTATGATGACTTGAAAGATGCGCTTCTGCAGAAATACAACATCTCACCAGAGACTTACCGCCAACGATTCCGGGCAGCAACAGGGCCAGAAGGGGAGTCTCCAACGGAAACGTATCATCGTCTGCAAAATCTCTACCAGCGCTGGGTAAGACCGGATTTGCATACCAAAGAGGAGGTTGGGGAACTCGTGATCTTGGAACAGTTACTTCGAGTGCTCCCTTTTGACAGCCGAACCTGGGTTAAGGAGCACGAGCCTACATCAGGACTGGAAGCCGCCAAGTTGGCCCAGCAGTACACGAACGCTCACAGAACTGTACCTCGTTCTCAACCCCCTAAAGGTAAAGCACGCTACATCCAACATGCTAGTGGTCATGGGTCTGAACTGAGCCAAGATATTACAGCAGGGACACAAGGGCTTAAAATTACAACTGGTCAGCGACTCATTTGTTTTTCATGTCAGCAACCAGGGCACAAGGCTTCAGTGTGCCCGGTAAGGAAGTCCAAATTGACTGGATTTTGTTATGCCCCTAGAGAAGAAGACAATGTCATTGACTTTGGTGGGGAGGGACAAACTAGTCAAATGGTTTTGGACATTTCTGTTAATGGACACTCTCTGAAAGCTTTGCTGGACACTGGTAGCTCATTGTCTCTTATCAAGTCTTGTCATGTCTCTAACGTCAACTATGCTTCTACAACAGCAGTACAATGTGTACATGGGGATGTAAAGAGGTATCCCCGGGCAGAAGTGTTAGTTGGTGTGCAGGACCAAGTGTACATGCTAAATGTAGCAGTAGTGGATAATCTGCCGGCTGATATGATTTTGGGAAGGGACATGCCTGTGCTGACTGATTTGCTTATTACTGATGTGAATGTTGACCATGAGGTTAACCCGAATGTTGAAACGGATGTTAATGTGACCACTCATGATACTGAACAATCTTGTCCTGCTGTGACAAGGGCCCAAGCTAAGGCAGGTGTTCAGCCCTTGCCAGACTTTGACAATAGTCTGCTGCAGGGTGGGACTAAAGGCCCGAGAAAGACACGCCGCCAGCGGCGGCTCATAAAGTACATGGGTACTCCAGTCCCTCAGCCTTCCACGGAAGGTCTTGAGGTTAATGGCTGGCAGGTCCCAGAAAACATTAGTGTACTGCAACGAGAAGATGAAACCTTGAAACCATTGTTTGCTAAAGTTGATTGTACAAGTGATCCTAATGTGGGCAATGAACAGTATGTTTTGCAAAATGATGTGTTGTATGTGCAAACGGGTGATGTGTTACGTTTAATTGTTCCCCTGTCTTGTCGCCCCCTAGTGTTACATCTGGCACATACAGTTCCATGGGCGGGCCATCTGGCCCAACACAAAACATACACGCGCATTAGTTCACGATTCTATTGGCCAACCATGTACACTGATGTCCAAACATACTGCACTACATGTTCCACATGCCAAAAGACCAGTACTGTGCGTCAGCGGGGTAGAGCACCGCTACAGCCGCTACCCATCATATCTACCCCCTTTCGACGCATCGCCATGGACATTGTGGGACCACTTGAGAAGAGCAGTGCGGGACACCGATACATCTTAGTCATCTGTGACTACGCGACAAGGTACCCGGAAGCCTTCCCACTTCGCACCATCACTACGCCGAAAGTCATCCACGCTCTCATCCAGCTGTTCTCCAGGGTAGGCATCCCAGAGGAGATTCTAACTGACCAAGGTACGAACTTCACTTCCCGACTGATGAAGCAGCTCCACCAGCAACTGGGCATCACCGCGGTGAGAACCAGTCCCTACCACCCGCAAACTGACGGACTGGTGGAGAGATTCAATCAGACACTGAAGAGCATGCTGCGGAAGTTTGTCACAGACACAGGACGCGATTGGGACAAGTGGCTGCCCTTTGTCTTGTTCGCCTACAGGGAAGTACCTCAAGCCTCAACCGGTTTCTCCCCCTTCGAGCTCCTGTATGGGTGGCAGGTCCAAGGCCCATTGGACCTGCTGAAGAAGGCTTGGGTGGCACCAGCAGATAAGACCGAGGAGAGGAGCATTATTAAGTTCATCTTGGAAATGAGAAACCGGCTCGAGCGTTACAGAGAAGAAGCTAAAGGGAACCTACAGCAGGCACAAGCGTCACAAAAGAAGTGGTACGATCAACAGACACGATTCCGTCAACTACAGCCGGGGCAAAAGGTGCTGTTACTGTTACCCACCTCCACGAACAAGCTCCTGGCAAAGTGGCAAGGGCCATACACTGTGGTAAGGAAGATGGGACCAGTAACTTATGAGATCCACCACCCTGACAAGAGGAAATCGCACCAGACCTACCACATAAACCTGCTAAAGGAATGGAAAGAACCACCCAATAAGACATCAGAGAGGTCGTTGATGTTAAGAAAGGTGGATGATGAAGAAGAGGATGAGCCTGCTCCAGAGGTGAGACCTCAGAGACACCCTGCAAAGGTGAACTTGAGCCATCTGAATGATCCCTTAAGGGCTGAAATGCAAGACCTCCTGGACCGCTTCCCATTACTGTTCCGTCAGAGGCCTGGACGGACAGAACTGGTACAACACAGCATCCACCTTACAGATACAGCCCCTTCACGACAGCGGCCGTACCGAATACCAGAGAGACTACTGAAGCCCTTGAAGGAGGAAATTGAGATGATGAAGCAGTTGGATGTAATTGAACCATCCAACAGCGAATGGAGTAGCCCCCTCGTCATCGTTCCGAAGAAGGATGGGTCCTTGCGTGTCTGTGTCGACTTCCGCAAGCTTAATGCCCAGTCAAGGTTTGATGCCTACCCGATGCCTAGAATTGATGACTTGCTGGAGCGGATAGGACAGTCCCGGTACATCACTACCTTGGATCTGTGTAAAGGTTACTGGCAGGTGCCCCTTGATCCGAACTCCAAACCATACACTGCATTCAGGACGCCAGTGGGACTGTTCCAGTTTACAGTCCTACCCTTTGGGCTGCACGGGGCACCTGCGACCTTCCAGCGACTCATGGATCAAGTTCTCCAGGGCTGCGAAGGGTGGTCTGCTGCCTACCTTGACGATGTTGTGATCTACAGCAATACATGGGCAGACCACCTGGAACAACTACGACAGACTCTGGAGAAGATCCAAGCAGCGGGCCTTTCCTTGAATGTGGCAAAGTGCGAGTGGGCTAGGCAAGAGGCCAGCTACCTGGGATACCATCTGGGCAATGGTGAACTACGACCCCAGGTATGCAAGGTGGAAGCAATTCAGCGTAGTCCCCGACCTAGGACAAAAAAGGAAGTGAGATCCTTCCTGGGCCTAGTGGGCTGGTACCGCAGATTCATCCCGGACTTTGCTAACATAGCAACACCACTGACAGACTTACTAACCAAAACTGGGAAGAACCCGGTGGCATGGACTGGTGCCTGTGAGGAAGCGTTCAACACCCTAAAAGAGAGGATGTGCTCCAGCCCAGTCCTACAAAGCCCCAACTTCGATCAGCGGTTCCTGGTGCAAGTGGACGCTTCAGAAAAGGGAATTGGAGCGGTACTAGCCCAGGGGACTGCGGGAGAGGAGAAGCCAGTTGTGTTCCTGAGTAGGAAACTGTTGCCCAGAGAAACCAGGTATTCCACGATCGAGAAGGAGTGTCTCGCAATTAAATGGTCCCTGGAATCTCTCCGATACTACCTCTTGGGGAGAGAGTTTGACCTGGAGACGGACCATCGGGCATTGACGTGGATTCACACGATGAAAGATCATAATGCCCGCATCACGAGATGGTACCTAGCTCTCCAGCCTTACAATTTCAAGGTACGACATCGGCCTGGGAGGCTTAACCTGGTTGCCGACTACCTGTCCCGGTACCCGGACAGTACGCGGCTTGGAGAGGGGGGAGGTGATGTGAAGAGTTGATCTTCACCGCTGGGAACGGCAGTACTGGCACGCACAGTATACATATACATACACACTTACCTCATTCCAACCCCTGCCGGTTAGCCATCGGAGAGCGGGTGCACACGTTATCTCGATGGCACACGGACATTTCACACACTCTTCTCCACCTCTACAGTATACATACCCCGGATAAACCACACAGACACACTGTTGGTAGTTTAGTTTGAAGTTTGATTGTTAGTTCGGTTTGTCTCGTGTGTGTGTGTGTGTGTGTGGGAAGTAGTCGGACTCTCGCGTTGCGCCGGCGAAACCAAACGATCGGGCGGCGCCCGCTTATGACGTCACGGCTGCGCCGCGTCGGCACAATGCGATTGTAGTCCGACTAAACCATTGTTGTTTTGTGGAAGGAACTGTATCGTCTTTTCTGTGGAGAGAAAAGAGGGTAAATGTTACTGATTTGTTATTAATATGTGTTAATAATGATTTATTAGTCTTTGTATTTCATAATGTGGTTGATGTTTTTACATTAAGTTGATGATTTAAACTCGAGATTATAAGATTAAATACTTACCTGATAATGGTACCCTCCGGGTAGGGGGTGGAGCCTGGCCTATAAGAAGGGAGGCCAGGCCCACATCAAGTGCTTGTTTACCAAGTCAGCGAACGTGCTACTGCGGTGCCGTAAGCAAAATTAGAGCTCTTGTATATTGTGGATACTCGTTTGTACATAATATTTGTTGTTTATTTTGTTCTTTTATTTTTTTGTTTTGTTTGCTGTTACTTTGCTATTTTTTTTTTGGACTGAGCACTTGTGTAAATACTCTCGCCACTGGATATTTTTACGGCGCACTGTAAATAAAAGTCACCTTTCATTTACTCATACGGGTCAAGCCATCATTTTGTTTTATTTTTCCGGACCTAAAACGTCCCGCAGTAGATCTGCAAGGGTCTACTGCATCACATTTGGTGGCAGCGGTGGGATGGCTACCCGTAGGAAAGTGCCAAAAGGGAAAAGACCTGGTTTGCGTTCCCAAGCAAAGAACACTGTTAAAGAGGAAGTTGCATGGGACACGCTGGGAACATCATCGGAAGAGGAGGCATCAGTGAGGCTTCCAGGTGCCCAGAGCGAGCCAGGCCCATCCCATTCCAGTGAGGGTGGCATGGTGAGCCTCATGAGAGAGTTTCTTGAGGCGCAGCAGCTAAGGGAGGACAGGTACCTTCGGGAGCTCCGAGGGTTACGAGAATCCATTCTGCAGACAGTCAGGCCTGCACCAGTGACTCCAAGTGATACCAGGAGCATGCGGATGGAACTCCCGACTCCTGCGCCACGGAGAGTATCCACAGACTACGAACCAGTTCAACTTACTGATTCACCACCAAGAGCTGCTACTCAACAGAGTTTGCCACCTCGTCGAACGGAGATGCCGGTGCCAATTCTGCAGCAGGGGGATGACATCGAGAGCTATCTTCGGCGATTTGAGCGACTGGCCAGGGCCTGGCGATGGCCAAGAGAGGAGTGGAGCTGTCGGTTGGTGCCACTGTTGACTGGACAGGCGTTGGAGGCGTATCTCGCGATGGATGAGGAGCAAGCAGACGATTATGATGACTTGAAAGATGCGCTTCTGCAGAAATACAACATCTCACCAGAGACTTACCGCCAACGATTCCGGGCAGCAACAGGGCCAGAAGGGGAGTCTCCAACGGAAACGTATCATCGTCTGCAAAATCTCTACCAGCGCTGGGTAAGACCGGATTTGCATACCAAAGAGGAGGTTGGGGAACTCGTGATCTTGGAACAGTTACTTCGAGTGCTCCCTTTTGACAGCCGAACCTGGGTTAAGGAGCACGAGCCTACATCAGGACTGGAAGCCGCCAAGTTGGCCCAGCAGTACACGAACGCTCACAGAACTGTACCTCGTTCTCAACCCCCTAAAGGTAAAGCACGCTACATCCAACATGCTAGTGGTCATGGGTCTGAACTGAGCCAAGATATTACAGCAGGGACACAAGGGCTTAAAATTACAACTGGTCAGCGACTCATTTGTTTTTCATGTCAGCAACCAGGGCACAAGGCTTCAGTGTGCCCGGTAAGGAAGTCCAAATTGACTGGATTTTGTTATGCCCCTAGAGAAGAAGACAATGTCATTGACTTTGGTGGGGAGGGACAAACTAGTCAAATGGTTTTGGACATTTCTGTTAATGGACACTCTCTGAAAGCTTTGCTGGACACTGGTAGCTCATTGTCTCTTATCAAGTCTTGTCATGTCTCTAACGTCAACTATGCTTCTACAACAGCAGTACAATGTGTACATGGGGATGTAAAGAGGTATCCCCGGGCAGAAGTGTTAGTTGGTGTGCAGGACCAAGTGTACATGCTAAATGTAGCAGTAGTGGATAATCTGCCGGCTGATATGATTTTGGGAAGGGACATGCCTGTGCTGACTGATTTGCTTATTACTGATGTGAATGTTGACCATGAGGTTAACCCGAATGTTGAAACGGATGTTAATGTGACCACTCATGATACTGAACAATCTTGTCCTGCTGTGACAAGGGCCCAAGCTAAGGCAGGTGTTCAGCCCTTGCCAGACTTTGACAATAGTCTGCTGCAGGGTGGGACTAAAGGCCCGAGAAAGACACGCCGCCAGCGGCGGCTCATAAAGTACATGGGTACTCCAGTCCCTCAGCCTTCCACGGAAGGTCTTGAGGTTAATGGCTGGCAGGTCCCAGAAAACATTAGTGTACTGCAACGAGAAGATGAAACCTTGAAACCATTGTTTGCTAAAGTTGATTGTACAAGTGATCCTAATGTGGGCAATGAACAGTATGTTTTGCAAAATGATGTGTTGTATGTGCAAACGGGTGATGTGTTACGTTTAATTGTTCCCCTGTCTTGTCGCCCCCTAGTGTTACATCTGGCACATACAGTTCCATGGGCGGGCCATCTGGCCCAACACAAAACATACACGCGCATTAGTTCACGATTCTATTGGCCAACCATGTACACTGATGTCCAAACATACTGCACTACATGTTCCACATGCCAAAAGACCAGTACTGTGCGTCAGCGGGGTAGAGCACCGCTACAGCCGCTACCCATCATATCTACCCCCTTTCGACGCATCGCCATGGACATTGTGGGACCACTTGAGAAGAGCAGTGCGGGACACCGATACATCTTAGTCATCTGTGACTACGCGACAAGGTACCCGGAAGCCTTCCCACTTCGCACCATCACTACGCCGAAAGTCATCCACGCTCTCATCCAGCTGTTCTCCAGGGTAGGCATCCCAGAGGAGATTCTAACTGACCAAGGTACGAACTTCACTTCCCGACTGATGAAGCAGCTCCACCAGCAACTGGGCATCACCGCGGTGAGAACCAGTCCCTACCACCCGCAAACTGACGGACTGGTGGAGAGATTCAATCAGACACTGAAGAGCATGCTGCGGAAGTTTGTCACAGACACAGGACGCGATTGGGACAAGTGGCTGCCCTTTGTCTTGTTCGCCTACAGGGAAGTACCTCAAGCCTCAACCGGTTTCTCCCCCTTCGAGCTCCTGTATGGGTGGCAGGTCCAAGGCCCATTGGACCTGCTGAAGAAGGCTTGGGTGGCACCAGCAGATAAGACCGAGGAGAGGAGCATTATTAAGTTCATCTTGGAAATGAGAAACCGGCTCGAGCGTTACAGAGAAGAAGCTAAAGGGAACCTACAGCAGGCACAAGCGTCACAAAAGAAGTGGTACGATCAACAGACACGATTCCGTCAACTACAGCCGGGGCAAAAGGTGCTGTTACTGTTACCCACCTCCACGAACAAGCTCCTGGCAAAGTGGCAAGGGCCATACACTGTGGTAAGGAAGATGGGACCAGTAACTTATGAGATCCACCACCCTGACAAGAGGAAATCGCACCAGACCTACCACATAAACCTGCTAAAGGAATGGAAAGAACCACCCAATAAGACATCAGAGAGGTCGTTGATGTTAAGAAAGGTGGATGATGAAGAAGAGGATGAGCCTGCTCCAGAGGTGAGACCTCAGAGACACCCTGCAAAGGTGAACTTGAGCCATCTGAATGATCCCTTAAGGGCTGAAATGCAAGACCTCCTGGACCGCTTCCCATTACTGTTCCGTCAGAGGCCTGGACGGACAGAACTGGTACAACACAGCATCCACCTTACAGATACAGCCCCTTCACGACAGCGGCCGTACCGAATACCAGAGAGACTACTGAAGCCCTTGAAGGAGGAAATTGAGATGATGAAGCAGTTGGATGTAATTGAACCATCCAACAGCGAATGGAGTAGCCCCCTCGTCATCGTTCCGAAGAAGGATGGGTCCTTGCGTGTCTGTGTCGACTTCCGCAAGCTTAATGCCCAGTCAAGGTTTGATGCCTACCCGATGCCTAGAATTGATGACTTGCTGGAGCGGATAGGACAGTCCCGGTACATCACTACCTTGGATCTGTGTAAAGGTTACTGGCAGGTGCCCCTTGATCCGAACTCCAAACCATACACTGCATTCAGGACGCCAGTGGGACTGTTCCAGTTTACAGTCCTACCCTTTGGGCTGCACGGGGCACCTGCGACCTTCCAGCGACTCATGGATCAAGTTCTCCAGGGCTGCGAAGGGTGGTCTGCTGCCTACCTTGACGATGTTGTGATCTACAGCAATACATGGGCAGACCACCTGGAACAACTACGACAGACTCTGGAGAAGATCCAAGCAGCGGGCCTTTCCTTGAATGTGGCAAAGTGCGAGTGGGCTAGGCAAGAGGCCAGCTACCTGGGATACCATCTGGGCAATGGTGAACTACGACCCCAGGTATGCAAGGTGGAAGCAATTCAGCGTAGTCCCCGACCTAGGACAAAAAAGGAAGTGAGATCCTTCCTGGGCCTAGTGGGCTGGTACCGCAGATTCATCCCGGACTTTGCTAACATAGCAACACCACTGACAGACTTACTAACCAAAACTGGGAAGAACCCGGTGGCATGGACTGGTGCCTGTGAGGAAGCGTTCAACACCCTAAAAGAGAGGATGTGCTCCAGCCCAGTCCTACAAAGCCCCAACTTCGATCAGCGGTTCCTGGTGCAAGTGGACGCTTCAGAAAAGGGAATTGGAGCGGTACTAGCCCAGGGGACTGCGGGAGAGGAGAAGCCAGTTGTGTTCCTGAGTAGGAAACTGTTGCCCAGAGAAACCAGGTATTCCACGATCGAGAAGGAGTGTCTCGCAATTAAATGGTCCCTGGAATCTCTCCGATACTACCTCTTGGGGAGAGAGTTTGACCTGGAGACGGACCATCGGGCATTGACGTGGATTCACACGATGAAAGATCATAATGCCCGCATCACGAGATGGTACCTAGCTCTCCAGCCTTACAATTTCAAGGTACGACATCGGCCTGGGAGGCTTAACCTGGTTGCCGACTACCTGTCCCGGTACCCGGACAGTACGCGGCTTGGAGAGGGGGGAGGTGATGTGAAGAGTTGATCTTCACCGCTGGGAACGGCAGTACTGGCACGCACAGTATACATATACATACACACTTACCTCATTCCAACCCCTGCCGGTTAGCCATCGGAGAGCGGGTGCACACGTTATCTCGATGGCACACGGACATTTCACACACTCTTCTCCACCTCTACAGTATACATACCCCGGATAAACCACACAGACACACTGTTGGTAGTTTAGTTTGAAGTTTGATTGTTAGTTCGGTTTGTCTCGTGTGTGTGTGTGTGTGTGTGGGAAGTAGTCGGACTCTCGCGTTGCGCCGGCGAAACCAAACGATCGGGCGGCGCCCGCTTATGACGTCACGGCTGCGCCGCGTCGGCACAATGCGATTGTAGTCCGACTAAACCATTGTTGTTTTGTGGAAGGAACTGTATCGTCTTTTCTGTGGAGAGAAAAGAGGGTAAATGTTACTGATTTGTTATTAATATGTGTTAATAATGATTTATTAGTCTTTGTATTTCATAATGTGGTTGATGTTTTTACATTAAGTTGATGATTTAAACTCGAGATTATAAGATTAAATACTTACCTGATAATGGTACCCTCCGGGTAGGGGGTGGAGCCTGGCCTATAAGAAGGGAGGCCAGGCCCACATCAAGTGCTTGTTTACCAAGTCAGCGAACGTGCTACTGCGGTGCCGTAAGCAAAATTAGAGCTCTTGTATATTGTGGATACTCGTTTGTACATAATATTTGTTGTTTATTTTGTTCTTTTATTTTTTTGTTTTGTTTGCTGTTACTTTGCTATTTTTTTTTTGGACTGAGCACTTGTGTAAATACTCTCGCCACTGGATATTTTTACGGCGCACTGTAAATAAAAGTCACCTTTCATTTACTCATACGGGTCAAGCCATCATTTTGTTTTATTTTTCCGGACCTAAAACGTCCCGCAGTAGATCTGCAAGGGTCTACTGCATCACAGAATGGTTTCATGAAACGAGAAGTTCTTGCCTTAAAAGCCATTTCATAAACGTATATAAATATGCCTGGTCCGTGTGAACCAAAAGCTTTCTTACAACACTCGGTTGCAACAACTTAGAAGCTTATAATGTTCTCATTTAGCTAATAATCAGAGTCATAAACTCCTGAAGTGTGACTGTAGTCTATAAGGATTTATAAGCATGTTTCCTAGACTGTTATATGTCATATGTTCAGTGATATGAATTGTGCTGATTTAAGTATTAAAGGAACAGTTCTACCAAAAATGAACATCTGCTGAAAATGTACTCACACTCAGGTCATCCCAGATGTAGATGAGTTTGTTTCTTCATCAGATTTGGGGAAATGTAGCATTCCATCACTTGCTCACCAATGGATCCTCTGCAGACTGCATTGAATGGGTGCCGTCAGAATAAGAGCTCATAAAAACATCTAAATTAAGTATATAAATCACATTATTCTGTCACATGTACGACTGTTGCCTAAAACAGCTATTTATAATATTTGTGTTGGGGCTTATGAAAATGCTGGCAGAGCAACTAAAATGTCAAATAGACCTGACTGGGTAAAAATTTGTTTGGGTAGGTTATGAAGGCAGTCTCAGTATATTTTGGCGATGAGTGAAACGCAGGGCGGCGGTTTATCCGTGAGCAGTTCCCCACCGAACACGACTCCAGCTCGAGCACGAGAACCAGCGCCGTTACGGTGGAAACAGAATTACAGAGAGTGGTCGATTACAAGTTACACTTTATTTTGATAGTCCACTTTAGACATTCTACTAACTATAAGTAACTTTGTAACTACATGTCAACTAATTCTTATTAATTTGCAACTACAGTACATGTCTACTAACTCTCAGTAGGGTAGGTTTAGGGTTAGTGGAATAAATTGACACATACTTGCAAAGTTTTTCATACTCGGTATGTTGTGGACCCATCAAAATAAAGTGTTAGCAGATATTAAACAGACAGTCTACTAATACTTTAATGACTGCAAGTTGACATGGAGTTGCAAAGTTACTTACTGTTAGTAGAATGTCTAAAGTGGACTTGGATCAAAATAAAGTGTTACCCAAGTGAATTACTTCTGTTTAATGTTTAATTTTTACTTCTAATGTTTGTTAAACGAGTTGAAATAGGCAATATGTATATAGCCTACATAAAAACTATATATAAGCAATGCTGTAAATGATCAATAAAAGAAAATAAAGAAAGTTATCATGCAAACCAGTGGTTGTGGAGTATTTTACAAACGTTTAGAGGATTTAAGTTAATCTGTAAACATTATTCCATGTATAAAGTAAAAAGTAAGCTAGTATTATAATAGAAATGAATCAACCCATTAGCTGGGTTAAATAAGCAACCCAATTTGCTGGGTAAAATGACCCCAAAATGTGTTCTGTCCTATATTTACTCAGCCCTTGGGTTAAAAACAACCCAAACTTATTTATTTAGTTGACAGGGACATTGTACATTAATAAAACATTCCTGTAAATGTACCAGAATTAGCCAAATGCTATTTTTCATCTGTAGTCCCTGGACAAGATGTTACAAGTCACCCTAAAAAAAATAAAAAATACATACTAGAACATTTAATAATTACACATCGTACAGTAACGTTAGACTATTGAAAACAATAGTTTTTCTTTAGAGTGAAGAAAAAAAGAGCCCATTACAGAGTGCAAAAAGTTAATTGCAATTCCCTAGCAACAAGAAAATATAATAAATAAATCTTTGATTATATAAATAATGAATTAAGATGCTAGCTGGTGAGCAGCGATTAGCAGTAAATTACAAACCCCTGCTTGACTTGATTGACCAATTCCATGGTGCCAAAATACTTTACATAAAAAGACAAAAACCTATTTAGCTCTTTTCCACAACTCACGTAGTAAAATTCACCACAAGCTGCTTCAAACTTCTTTCTAGTAATTAAATAACCGAATATAAGTTACCCGATTGTAAGGGAAAGGCACAAAGACGTCGCGTCTCAAGAACATCCAATCAAGCTGAAAAAGAGAGGAACCTGTGTGAACCTCACCTGTATAGAGATGAACGAACACATTTCGACATCGATGACTCAATTATATTGATATTTACAACTAGTTTTTCTCTGCAGATCCCGAAACGAGTTCAATCCTGCCGCCTTTTCCCGCACGTGACCCTCAGAGCGCGTGACGTTAGTTCGTCGTTCCCGCGGCTCACACGCTGTTCTATCAATAGCCTAAAGGTGCGTTCGACTTCATGCAGCACTTAGCAGACCGATCGGCGGCTGACTTGAAGCAGTGCATGCCGGTTAGAAATTTAGTCCGACTTGAACCGGCGCCGACCACACGTCACTGTCACGTGTGGCATCAAAGTACCGCGATAGCGTTTCGAGAGCAGCCGGCTGACTCAGCCGGCGCAATTTCTCCAGAGCGACTGCGGGAGCGCTGATGACGACACAGCTGTTTCACGATTGGCCAAATTCACCACATGACAACAAGGACGTGTATTTCGGGTTTATTCTGACAACTTCAGTCCCACTAATGCTCATATACGGACTTTCAAAAAAATAAAAATAAATTAACTTTTCATGTCATCTTCATCTCGTAAATCATGTTTATTAAAAGATTACAATTATTTTTACTGCAATCACTTTTTTGTTAATTCGTTTATATAGGTTTTGTGCATAGGTTTATTTTGGACCTTTTTCATACAGACCCTTTACAGTATTAAGCTGCATAACCTATTTAGATCATTTTTTTATGGAATAAATCAAGTGTCAATCTTACAGACTTTAATATAATGTGGTCATCATGGATTCTGATTGATACTAATTGTCTAGTTGCTGGGTTCATCCATCTTCACTTGCATGTGATTACTGCCAACAACTCTGGCTGGATGTCAACTTAATACAACATTCAGATCACTTTCATAAGATGGTATAAATCATAATAGAAAGGCAAATAAATTGGGCTTATCCGTAGGCCTGTTCATGGTGTTCACGTATGAATGTTCATGGTGTTTTGTCTTACTAAAATGTGCTTACCTAACTGGAGAAATAGTAAAATAAGTAAACAAATATGTAACATCCTAATTCTTTTATCTGTAATGAAAACCACATTTAGTACATACAATTATTATCTTCATAGATTATTTTTATTAAGTTGCAGTAGCAAAAACACATAATGAATCATACTGCACAAGTCAAATTTTCAATATGTTCTGTTTATTTACTTAAAACTTGTTTCTGTCGTGATGACACCCTTTCAAAATATTACATACATCTTAAAGGTTTATTAAAACATAAACCAACATAGTAATAAAAAAAGAATCACTTCTAATGAAAATTGTTAAGTGTAATTGCATTGATTGGTTAGTATTAGAAATAACGAGTCACACTGGTGTTGGGTATGGTCCAATGTCCCTTTGGATATATAAAAACAATACTTATTACATTGAACCTTTACTCACTTTCGTTGCTCATTGTGCTCAATTTCATACAACAATAACGGCATTTATATAGCTTCCAGTTAGTCTGCAATAAAGCAAGCAAACGCCACGTGATCTGCCATGACTGAGGTAGATGCAGCAAACTACGAGAGCCCCGAAGTGTCCGACTTGACGACTCCGTTTTCAACTCCGCCCCTGACTGCAAGCGGCTACTCTCGCTGACCACCGTCTGTAGCCGTGCTTCAAGTCGAACGCACCTTAACTCTTACGAAAATTTACCATGGTTTTACTAGAGTGAAAGTGTAGTAACCAAGTTTTTTGGCAGATTGGTTACATTTTTGGTACAACCACAATTTTACTACAAATGCAGTGGTTAGTGTAGCAAAACCATGTTTAATTTGTTTACCATGGTTTAACTACAATAATACGTTTTGTGTGGGTGTGTCATTCTTCAATTGGGGTGGCAAATGAGAGGCAGAATTTGTAAAAATGCTTGTTTGTTTTTTCTAATAAAATATATTGTTATGCATTTAAAATGAGTTTAAATGCTATATACATTAAAATGAAAGCTTAAGAACATTTTGATTTTTATAAATAATTTCAATCAAACACTGGTGACAGCCACTTATGTCTATATCATTTTGAAGTAACACACAGACTTTATGCCGCAAGTTACTGTAGGCTCTGTGGTGTTACCAGAAAAGACAGTAACTCCACAGACTTTATATCGCAAGTTACTGTAGGCTCTGTGGTGTTACCAGAAAAGACAGTGACTCCACAGACTTTATATCGCAAGTTACTGTAGGCTCTGTGGTGTTACCAGAAAAGACAGTGACTCCACAGACTTTATATCGCAAGTTACTGTAGGCTCTGTGGTGTTACCAGAAAAGACAGTGACTCCACAGACTTTATATCGCAAGTTACTGTAGACTCTGTGGTGTTACCAGAAAAGACAGTAACTCCACAGACTTTATATCACAAGTTACTGTAGGCTCTGTGGTGTTAAAGACAGTAACTCCACAGACTTTATATCACAAGTTACTCTAGGCTCTGTGGTGTTACCAGAAAAGACAGTAACTCCACAGACTTTATATCACAAGTTACTGTAGGCTCTGTGGTGTTACCAGAAAAGACAGTAACACCACAGACTTTATATCGCAAGTTACTGTAGGCTCTGTGGTGTTACCAGAAAAGACAGTAACTCCACAGACTTTATATCGCAAGTTACTGTAGGCTCTGTGGTGTTACCAGAAAAGACAGTAACTCCACAGACTTTATATCGCAAGTTACTGTAGGCTCTGTGGTGTTACCAGAAAAGACAGTGACTCCACAGACTTTATATCGCAAGTTACTGTAGACTCTGTGGTGTTACCAGAAAAGACAGTAACACCACAGACGTTATATCGCAAGTTACTGTAGACTCTGTGGTGTTACCAGAAAAGACAGTAACTCCACAGACTTTATATCGCAAGTTACTGTAGGCTCTGTGGTGTTACCAGAAAAGACAGTGACTCCACAGACTTTATATCGCAAGTTACTGTAGACTCTGTGGTGTTACCAGAAAAGACAGTAACACCACAGACGTTATATCGCAAGTTACTGTAGGCTCTGTGGTGTTACCAGAAAAGACAGTAACTCCACAGACTTTGATACTCAACTATATATCTCAACAAGACCAGATGAAACTTCTCAACTATCTAAGCTAATAGATTGTGTAAAAAATGTAAAAGATTGGATGACCAATCATTTCCTCCTATTAAATTCAGATAAGACAGAGATATTACTTATTGGACCAAAAAACTGTACACAGAATCTCTTGGATTACAGTTTGCAACTAGACGGATGCACTGTTACGTCCTCTAAAGTCAAAAATCTGGGTGTTATATTAGACAGCAACTTGTCCTTTGAAAATCATATTTCCCATGTTACAAAAACAGCATTCTTCCATCTTAGAAACATTGCCAAGCTTCGAAACACGCTACCTGTCTCTGATGAAGAAAAGCTAGTTCATGCATTCATGACCTCTAGACTGGACTATTGTAATGCACTGCTAGCTGGTTGTCCTGCATCTTCAATAAACAAGCTACAGATAGTCCAAAATGCAGCGGCTAGAGTTCTTACCAGGTCAAGAAAATATGATCATATTACCCCAATTTTACAGTCTCTGCACTGGCTACCTATTCAGTTCCGTATCATTTACAAAATATTATTACTTGCCTATAAGGCCCTAAATGGTTTAGCTCCTGCGTACCTAACTTGTCTTCTACCACGCTACAATCCAACCCGCTCCCTAAGGTCGCAAAACTCTGGACTTTTGGTAGTACCTAGGATAGCAAAGTCCACTAAAGGAGGTAGAGCTTTTTCACATTTGGCTCCCAAACTCTGGAATAGCCTTCCTGATAACATTCGGGAAGCCGAGCTCTTTAGCCAAGCATTCACATAATGCATCTTATAATCTTGTACTGCAGTTATATCTGATCAAATGTACATTATTATTATTCTTTAGCTTGGGTTGAACAAATCATTTTTGCTTAGATGGAACATTTTTGTAATTATGTTTCTGTTTGTTTCTCTGTTTCTGGAATCACAGAAGCTTCAGTCTGGATCCAACCCTTAAATGATCTGAGATGACCGAACACCTGAGAAAAGATAATGCCAACCTCTCAGAGGACCTCAGAGGATGCCAACGCTCAGACAACATACAGAATTACCAACTTTTGCCATAAGTTAAATATATTAAGGTTCTGCAATGTATAAATATATTGTGGAAACTTAATTTCCTGTAGAGCTGCTTTGCAACAATTTGTATCGTAAAAAGCGCTATACAAATAAACTTGAACTTGAACTTGTGTGGGTACTTGTCTATGCAACATTTGGTCCCCACAAGGATAGTAAAACCTGAAATTTTTTGACATTGTGGGGATTATTAAAAATAGTAAATGATGTTTATCTGAAAGTGTAACAATGCAAACAGGTTTTCTGTAAGGGGTAGGTTTAGGGTTAGGGTTGGGTTAAGTTTGGTCAGTATAAAAGTAATAGTAGTCTATGGAAAGTCCCCACAATTCACAGAAACAAACGTGTGTGTGTGTGTGTGTGTGTGCGTGCGTACGTGTTACTTATAGTAAAACCATGCCAAATTTTTGTAATGGGGGTCCCATTCAAGCTATGTACAAAACATTGTATTTACCAGCTGAACACACACAAACGTCACCACAAACTCGTAATTAGGAGTGGGAAGCTTGGGATGTTCATGAAGCCTGTTGGGGTTGAAAACATGTCGGACAAAATGGATGTAGCATAGATTAATGGTAGCCTAAATTTGTGATTTTTTTCAATAAAACTATCAATACACAATAAAACAATATTAACGCTAACATTAGTGGAGTGCCCTGATGCTAGTATTTCCTGTCACTGTTTAAGTTCACAGATGAAGACTGGCGGTCGGGATATGAACTCAAAACGAAACAACTGCCATGAATCTTGTATGATTTTTTTTTTTTTTTTTTTAAATATCGATATTCTGTTTTGGAGAATCGATACAGTATCGCCAAACAAAATATCGCGATACTCACGTGTATCGATATTTTCTTACACCCCTAATTTCAATAGTATAATGATTAAATTTACAGCACCTTCTTAAATTGAATGAAAACATGCAAAAATTCCCCATATGAACACTTAATTTAAAATAATAAATATGTATGTGGGAAGATATGTGTATGTATGTGAAAAATTTGTGCTAAGGCTATGAGAGAAACACGTAAAGCGTTTGTCATGAGGGGTCATGAACACTGAACACTCTCATAGTTAGTGTATTCCCAGCATTACCACTCATTACTGCAGCAGTGCAGTGATTTATACATGCGGCTGGGATTATGTACAATGCCTAATGTGCTTATGATTTAAACCGCTCTTGAGGACGGTGGTCTGTATATGAATCCATATTTACACAGCTTGAATTGCACTTTCCTGTAATGTCAGAGTTTTTCATAATTTGCTTCCAGCTCGGTGATAGAGCGACGAACGAGGAGCACACTGAAACAGACATACATGTTGTTAAGAAACGTTTAACCTGACAGGGAAGGAAATCGCAGGAGGCCATCGTCCTGAGGGCTCGTATGCAGTCAATTCAGCACATTTGTCAAAGTCACCGTGCAGGGGCTCATTTGTAGCACAGCTGTTTCTATATATGATGTGTTGAATCGCTCAATCAGACAAAAAGCCAGGACAACTTGTGTCTAAAAGCCCTGAAAGGCCCGTCCTGGGAAGGTATAGCGTTACACGATGGGTGTGACTGCAGTCCTCTTACTTTCACATGTGCACCAGTTGCAATTTACACAAAACTAAAAATGATAACTGATGAGCAAAGATTGAAAACGCACATGCATGAATGAATTTGGACGGTAACCTTTTTAATGCTCAATGCTGGAACAGCAATGGGAATATTCATTTTAGCGTGAGCGAATCCTTTGGCCACAAGAAAGAGTGGAGAAGATCATAGCAATTGAAAGGGTTTGGGTGGCAGTGTACGTGTTTGTGTAAGAGGAAGGGAGATTTCAGTGGGAGTGAGCTGGCTGGAGAACTAGTAACCTGATACATCACAGCAGTGATCAGTTGAGACTGACATGAACACAGTTGACATTAAAAGCGCTGGTGGAAAAACCGTCGGATGAGCTGAAGTGGCCAATCAAAATCATGATTCCTGCATGATCATACTTGCATGTGTCGAGTTTTAAAGACAACAGAATAAAACTGAATCTATTTATTTTCTTTATAAAAGTTTCTGGTCTTGTTGCAAATTGTTCAGCAGTGCATGTCATTTCAATGAAAATGTTTGTCTTCATAATCATTCTTCAGAATAAAATAAGTTGCTCTCCCTCTGAAATTACATGACATTTCATGTAACAGTTAAAATTAACAAACAATCATTTAATGCTTGTTAATTTAATAAAGGTTATGGGTCTTTCCAGGCCTTTTGTGTCCCCCAAAAAAAGATCATGGTCTTATTGCTTATTGCTGATTGATTTAAGGATTATTTTGTAACATTTTACATCATTTTAAACCACCAAATTACAATTTTAGCCTCTTCCTCCAGGCGTCTCTAATATACAGTTTCTCCCTAATTATTACGTTAACAAACAGTCAAATATCTTTTTAGTCATTTAATGTGGTTAATTTAGTAAAGATTATATTCAGCACCTTTTGTGTCTCCAGTAAAAATCTTGGTCTTATTATTGAACAATATCAGTTTTAAAGACATAAGTAATGTCATCTGAACTGTAAACATATTGAAGTTGATTTTAACAATTCTTTTGAAAAATTTTACAGCATTTTAAACCACAAAATATCGTTATTTCCCTCTCTCCATGCTTATGTATCACAATTTAATGATAAACTGTATAAAACACATACAATAAGTGATTTTTTCCTTCTTCTGGTATATCAGCAACACTTCTCTCCGTTTCAAATTTTTTTTCTTCAAAAACTATAATTGAGATTTTAATGTCAGCTATTTTCCACTACTGTCCATTTAAATGTAGCAAATAAAAATGAATAACTGTCACGTGTTGATTTCTGTTTAGTTTAATGTTTTATAATGGTATAGTGTGATGCCTATTAAAACTCTTTTTCTTCCACTCCTTGCCGTGTGCCTACCTCTACAACCACAACCGTTACAATAACCCTTATTACATTAATAAGTATCATATCGATCACAAGTGCAGTATGGAGTACCTCAAGGCTCAGTACTAGGGCCGTTACTTTTTACGCTTTACATGTTACCCTTGGGAGATATTGTCAGTAGATATGGTATTAGCTTTCACTGTTATGCTGATGATACTCAGCTCTATATTTCTTCACGGCCCGGTGAAACACACCAAATTGAGAAACTAACGGAATGCATAGTCGATATAAAAAACTGGATGACGAGTAACTTCTTACTGCTAAATTCTGAAAAAACACGGGTGTTAATTATCAGACCTAAAAACCCCACATGTAATAACCTAGAACACTATCACTTGACGGCTGCTCTGTCAATTCTTCTTCATCAGTTAGGAACCTAGGTGTGCTGTTTGATAGCAATCTTTCATTTGAAAGCCACGTTTCTAGCATCTGTAAAACTGCATTTTTCCATCTCAAAAACATATCTAAATTGCGACCTATGCTCTCAACGTCAAATGCAGAAATGCTAATTCATGCATTTATGACCTCAAGGTTAGACTATTGTAATGCTTTACTGGGTGGCTGTTCTGCACACTTGATCAACAAACTACAGCTGGTCCAAAATGCAGCAGCTAGAGTCAGGAAGTACGACCATATTAGCCCGGTTCTGTCAACACTGCACTGGCTTCCTATCAAACATCGTATAGATTTTAAAATCTTGTTAATTACTTATAAAGCCCTGAATAGCATAACTCCTCAGTACTTGAGCGAGCTCTTATTACATTATAGTCCTCCACGTCCGCTGCGTTCTCAAAACTCTGGCCATTTGATAATATCGATACTATTTGATAAATCGACTGCGGGCGGCAGATCCTTTTCCTATTTAGCACCCAAACTCTGGAACAATCTACCTAACACTGTTTGGGAGGCAGACACACTCCCTTAGTATAAATCTAGATTAAAGACACATTTTTTTTAACCTGGCTTACACATAACACACTATTATTCAAATCCGTTAAAAGATTGTTAGGCTGCATTAATTAGATCAACCGGAACCAGGAACACTCCTCATAACACATGATGTACTCGTTACATCGTAAGAAGAATGGCATCTACGCCAATGTTTGTCTGTTTCTTTCTAATTCTGTTTCTCAGTCCGTGTCCGGATCAGATGGTGGATCGGCACCGGGAGATGATGTCTGCGGCCTTGATCGTCGGCGGAGGCCGGACACCTGGATGAGCCCCGGGGACATATCCCCAGTGAAGACCTCAATACCTAAAAATACAATAAAACTAAAAATAAAACAAAATTAAATACCTAACTACATAATACTATTATTGTTAGAAATTGCAACAATATAAAATTTGAAATATAATACATTGATACATTTAAAATTTTAATTAAATCAATAATTAAACAATAAATAAACAATAATATCCTGGCCAGAGGAGAACTGGCCCCCCGACTGAGCCTGGTTTCTCCATTCTGTCTCAGAGGGAGTTTTGGTTCCTTGCAGCTGTCGCCTCTGGCTTGCTTAGTTGGGGACACTTGATTTGCAGCGATTATTGTCAATTTGATTTCACACATACTGTTTAAACTAATCTGATCTAGACAATGACATCTCTGAACTTGACTTGACTTGAGTTAAATAAAGACAGATTTGAAAAAGAAGCATCACCACTGGGATTTGTGGTGAACTTGACCTTTAACCTATGTGTCCTTCTCAAAAGTATATGCTGGTAATGGTATTTCATATTTAAAATAATGAAATAAATAAACAAATTTTTTAATTTTGATTAATACCTCTAAAAATGTCATTTTGTAACCCAGTACATATTTTTTTTAAAAAGATAATTATTTTATAAATGGTATTATTCTTACACCTCGAATACGCATTTTAAACCAAATATTATCGTTTCCCTATGTCTTCATGCTTGTGTATCCCATTTTAATAATACATATAAAATTTGGTGATTTTTTTTTCAAATGTCAGCTATATCAGACATATCACTTTTCTCTAATGTACAGTTTTTTCCCATTATTGTTTTGTAACATTTATAATTGATGTTTTAGTGTGCCCCTCAAGTTATTGTCCACTTTAATGTAAGCTAAAGAAAAGATGCAATGAAATCAAATAAATCACTGGTATAGGAGGTGAACTTGACCTTTAACCTCTGGGCCCTGGTCAGAACGCATCCTCAGAAGTGTGCGAATCCCTCGCAATCCACCGCAAACGATTCAGATCTGAAACACAGATTCACATGCTTTATTTTTTCTATGCACTTTCACTCATAGCATGATAAAATTAAAACAGCTTGTTGAGAACGAGCCGAGAAGACGTTTTCCAACTATTTTCCGAATGTTAAAAACACTAAGCGTGTTTGTCATCTTTATTATCTCTTTGTTGAACTGCATCGGATGCAAATCATCCCTGACTCGAGCTGCTTTTACTGTGACACGATGGCCTCTAGTGGAGTTCCCGCAATCGACGGCCCTGCCAGACCCAGCTGGCTTTGACATTAACACCAGGCTGTGACTGACAGAAACCCCGGCCTTGGGCTCGGGCCCCTGGGGGCCACCACAGTACATTCAGCTCTCCTTTTGGCTTGTTGATTTACCGTCCTCAGTGGCCGTGCGTTGATCCATTTCCCCTTTCAGTTTGCTCACAGGGCACCCCAAAAACCATCCCCCAGCAATATATTTGCTTTATGATTTCCTGAGGAGCCCGTGAAGGAAAACAAGCTGCGCTCCCTTGCACCTGCTGCAGTTAATGCAGGGCCCGGTCCGCCGTGGTCTCGGGCGATTTGAAGGGGCCAGTGTGTCGCAGGGCTCAGTGTGGATCTTACATCTGCGGTGGAGCAGCGGGAGGATGGGACAGCGTGTGTCCGTGTAACGTGCCGGTCAATGTTTGCGCACGGCGTGGAGCTGACATTCATAAGGCAAGCGTTAGGCGGTTTACGGGAGCTTTACGTGTGGCAGATGTGAAGGATGTATGATTTTCCATGGCTCTCCGTATCAAAGGTGCTTTTCAGAGCTCATTTTTATGAGACCTCCAACATTTCAGGATCCTGAAATATTCTGACCACTCAAAACAACATATGGCCTAAATATAATCAATCTATCTGTCTGTCTATCTATCTATCTATCTATCTATCTATCTATCTATCTATCTATCTATCTATCTATCTATCCCAACATATTCAAAAATAACTATCAAATCCAACAAAAAGTTTGTTTTGATAAACTGCATCTAAATTACTTCATCTTCATTAGGCCTATTGATGAATAATCAAGAATGCTATAGCTGTGTCATTTTGTGTATTAACAGAATCAAATAAAATGGCTTGTATGAAATTACTAATTATGAACTTGTTATTTTTTACTTGAATTATTACGGTAATATTAACTTATTAATTTTATTAAAATGCACATATAAACTTTGTTTTTAATACATTTGATATATATTATATATATATATATTTTATCTATATTATAAATTATAAATATTATGTTTATTTTATATATATTAATTTGCAATTTTTTAACTTTAGCTTAAGTTGTGTAATACTAATCAAATAAAATGGATTATTAATATCAACTTGATAAGTTTATGCATAAGTTTATTTATTTATATTTATATTATTTCATTAAAATAACTTATTAATTTCATTAAACTGCATATATAAACTTTATTTTTAATAAATTATTTAGATATTTAATATATATATGTATATATAATTTATAAATATAATTTAGTTTTATTCAATAATTTATATATATTTTACATAAATTTAAATTAATTAAAAAAGAAACAATATATATATATATATATATATATATATATATAATATTAAAACTGAAATATATATATATATATTATATTAAAACTGAAATATGTATATAGATATATATATGTGTGTGTGTGTGTGTGTGTGTGTGTGTGTGTTGCTGTGGCTCTGCTTTCTGTCCTCCATGTCTCCATGTGGTAATGCTTTTGTTGCATAAGTAGGATCTGATTTGATGACCCTGAACTGCTGCCTTTTTCCATTCATGTCTGTTTAAGCGTTAATGGATGATTGTGTTCTGTCAGGACCTCACGTCGCCCTCTGACCCGCTCACTGCTAAAGGAAAAACCATAAATACATCCCGGCTGCGGTCCAAGGAAGAGATTCAACACTATACATCCTCAGCCTCTCATTGTATTACCGTATGGACCGCTGAAATACAGAGAATGACATTTGTTCATTTCAGCACAATGTGTTCAGGCCGTGACCAATTAAAGAATCTGGAACAATCATATTGAATAATTCTATTCCCCTCCACCATATTGTTATTCAAACAATCCTCTATTTCACGAACACTCAAACGCACACCGTCCGTCTTCCTTAATGCCTTCCAAAGCGCGTTATTTGAGAATGTCAGTTGCGAGCCTAATTTCAGAATAATCTCACCTCACTAATGCAGCCCAGGAGGACGTCCAGCTTTTCCTCATGCCGTTGTTTTATTGCGTTCACATTTTTGGACTCGGTAGATCTCATCAGTAGCTGTCCACAGATTTTGGCCCAACTCTACACTTTCCTTGGAAGGGGCCCAGCGGTAAATGGAAGCTATTAGGTCAGGAAGAGAGGTGAATTCACAGAATTATGGGAAGTGTGCATGTGGCACTGTCTGTTATTGCTGTCACGTGTTTAAGTGGCTACCTTTCTGACAGAGAAAATCTGTTTTCTGAGCAGAATATAGCTCATATTACAGTGTTTATGTTCATGTGCCCATCATATGTGGCTTATATATTTTTGGAATATACAACTAATATTAGTTACAATGAAAAAATTACTTTGAAACCATTTCCACTCAGAAATTGCTAGTAAATTTCACAGAAACGGCAAGTAACGTTGAATTAAACATGAAATTTTGAAGTAGAAAGGATGAAATAGTTATTTTATTGCATATTATATTTTCTTGATTGATGATAATTAAGTTTCCAAGTTCCTGTTAATCTTTTGTTAAATCACTAGAAACTGTTTTAACAGTTACAAATAAAACACATTGAATTAAAACAGAAAATTTTAAGTGAAAAGGCTGAAATAGTATTTTCTTGTAAAATAATCCAATAAACGTTGTTTTAATTACAACTTCGAAAAATATTTTTGGTTTCTCTACTTTATTTTTAGTTTAGTTTACAACTTTGACAAAAGATCATTTTTTACTGTGCCTTTCACAAGACAAGGTCCCATTAGTTCATGTTTCTTAATGCATTAACTAACAACGAACAATGCACTTGCTAAAGTATTTTAGTAATCTTGGGTAACATTAGTTAATGTTTCATGGTTAGTCCATGTCAGCTCAGGTCCTTTAAAATAAAATGAACAGATATATATTGTTTTTAATAATGTATTCAACATCAACTAAGATGAATGAAGATGAGCTTAGGATTCTAAGATGAGCTTTAGAGTTCAGTTCATATTAACTGTAATGGAACATTATTGTAGTTTTTCCAACTCTTTTGTAGAAATACTTTCTTAAATTACAATACATGCATATTCGTTTCTTAGATTAGAGTTCATAAGGTGCTGCCAAACAGGAACGACACATTTAATGGTTTTATACATGCGAGTGCGTCCGTCATTCCCGATTTTTCCCCATGTGTTGAACAGGGTGTGAACCAACAAATCCCAGAATCATCAATCTTCCTGCTGGTGGATCGGTGTAAACGCTCACATGTGCGTTCGCTCATTTATAAAGCGAAGAAACATCATGGGGGAAAAGAAGGGAAGACACTTTTTTTCTCAGATTTTGGGCCCATTAACAAAATAGGTGCTCGAGAAAACATTCAAATAAAACCAGCCGCCCAGGCGCAGTGATTGCTACTTCCTCAGCCTTTCCACTTCATTGATGGTTATGGGAGTTAAAACAAGGCACGTAATGGAGACCCTGCGGCCCCCGGGGACTAATTAGAGTCACGTGACTTCCTCCAGGGCTTCCATGAAAATAACTCCATCACAATGGTCTGTGATATATCAGCTTTGGGAAAGTCAAGGCTCCGCTCGCGAGGAGGGATCCGCTCGAACAAACCCAAGAACGCACAGCATCTGAGAGAGAGAGAGAGAGAGAGAGAGAGAGAGAGAGAGAGAGAGAGAGAGAGAGACATGAGGGAGAGAGAGAGAGAGACACATATGGAGCGAGTGCTGAGGAAACCCTTGTGTGCTGCCAACAGAAGTAGAATCACAAACTGTGGAGGAGAGGCTGAAATAGAGTTTGATTTAAAAAATAAAATAAAATTAACATTTCCAAAAACAATAATAAAAAAGGAGTCACATTTCCACTAAGCATTTTGTAAAAATTAAGTTCACAGTTTTAAAAACATATAAAAAGATTGAAAATTTACTGTAATAAAATGTTAATCTGTCATTGAATTTATATCTTACATATTTCTAAAAAGCTATTTTTTATGATCCGGCAGCATTCTTTTAAAATTTTTAGGGAAGATTCATCATGTATGATAATCTATGCTTAAATGTAACCAAAATAATGCTGTAATGCTGTTAATAAAATATATATCAATTATTTTTCATTTAATTTAATTTAATATCTATCTATCTTTGTATAATATTTTTAGTTTAATTTCCTAAATACTGTATATATAAATATATATTTAGTTAAATGAATAATAATAAAAAAATTATATATATATATATATATATATATATATATATTATTTTAGTATTAAATATTTTAGTAATATGTTTATACATAAAAATAAACCTAATTAAAAATATTAAAGCAAGTAAAATATATTTAGTGTGATATATTTACTCTTTAAATTGTACATAAGCAAAATTATTGAAGTTATTAATATATATATATATATATATATATATAGTAAGATGACATGCTGTGAAGATGCAAAATATTACAAAATATTGTATAGATATAAATATAGATAGACAAACATGCATATATATACATACACACACACACACACAGTATACATACACATATATAGATTGTGCTAATTATAAAACAATACTTCTTTATGAACACGAGTCAGAATATTATCGTTTAATCAGACTGTAACATGTAAAACACATTGACATTTCACTCTGATTAGATCACAATTTCCAGTAAATGTTGCTGAAAGAGTGTCCTGTACAATTTGCACCCACCACATTTAACGACCATTAAAAGACGCAGGTGGTTAAAAAAAATGAATAATAATTTTTGTCTGTAGAGCCTCTTTTAAAAGCCTCTGTTCTCAAATGAAACTGTCATGCTGTCAGTCTGCGGCCTGAAAGGGCAATAATCTAGCAGCTGTATTTGCACCAATTAAATTTCGGCGCCTTCAGAAACAGAGGCCCACCGCTTTGTTGGGTACCTGCTCAAATAACCCCTTCACCGCGGTCCAAGGCTTCAAACCCGCACGTGCAGGATGAGAGAGACGTCGCGCAGACTCCTGAACTCTTGTATAAATAGTCACTTCTGAGGGTTCGCTGGTTTGCTGTACTCTGACCCAGGTGGCGATCTTTCTCTTCCACTCCATCCATGGAATTTATGAGATAAAACATGCTCTTTTTCACTCACTTTTTATAAAACAGAGCTGTAAAAAACTGTAAAATTGATTCTACATCCCTTTCAAGCAGCATAATGAAAATAACTTGAGCACTTTCATTGTAATAGGACTGAAAGCCCTCGGGTCGAGTCTCGATTTAAGCAGATGTAAAGTCTTGGAGAAGCGGTCAAGCGCTGGTTTTCCTGAATGGAGATTGCTGTAAAAGATTTCGGTGCTCATTCAGCGTCTCGATGAACTCGATGTGTGAGACCCAGCATCCCATGACATAATCCGACAATCTCCCAACCACAATTTAAACCTTATTAAGATGTAGAAATGTTCGTTTACTCACGTCACTTCATCTTATGCGTGCAGGACGAGACGTGGGGTTTCTGCCAGATTATGAGAACTGCTCCCAGTTAAAACAAGAAATGATTTCTTAACCTTGTCAAAGTCTGGACTCGCTGAAGCTGCTCAAATGCAATTCCAGGACTTTAGGATTGCTGACATCCAGAGTAAAGACAGTCATTTTATTATCATATACTATTAGGAAAAAGAAGAAAAAGGATCCCCCACACTACAGCTGCCATATACAAATATATCTTTATTAACTACGTTTCGGTCACTTGACCTTCCTCAGGTGTATAATATACTATATAATATATTCAAATATACATCAAATATAATTTTAGGAGCAATTCAAATATTGAAATATATACAAAAAAAAAGAATTAAATGAACAAAAAGTTATTGAATATTATGAAAATTATTGTCAACATGAGAAATTATTATATATGTATAAGGCATAAAAATCACTATGTTTTCATTTTTAAATAGTTTTTTATATTTATATATTTTATATAAATCTTCATTTATACACACACACACATATATATATATATATATTAAAATATATTCAGTTTATATATAAAAGTAAAATATGTAAAAAAAACAAATTGTAAATTATACATTAAAATTATTCCTCTAAGTGCTTTTTGAAATTTTCTTAAAAAGGGATCAATTTGATCAGGCTGCTATGTTTAGGTTCAGTTATTTCACTTTAATGACAATGAAAAGAACCTATTATTATGTGTATATATATATATATATATATAAACAATTTGTATCTTATTTTTATATTTGTATGTCAGTTTATTTATAAAAACAAAATATGTAAAAAATAAGTTTTATATTACATTTATTTTTATATATACATTTTTTTTATATTTATATATGTTATGTAAATATTCGGCATGAGATATATATATATTCACACTAAAGTATCCGAGGAAGCAAGGAAACACGGAATGAGGAGACGAGGAATTAATAATCCAGGAACATAGGAGACACAGGAACACATGGGATGACCATAAAATCATTACGTATGTTTTATCTTTATGTAAAATTATTTTTTTGATTTATGTATTTTATATAAATGTTCATGTGTGTGTGTGTGTGTGTGTGTGTGTGTGTTGGTGCAACAACATGCTTAAAGTGTGCCAAACCAGAAAATACAGAAAAAAAAGCTTGACAACATTTTATCTAAATAATAGTATAATGTTGCTGGTTTGTTAGTGCTGAGTGCTTCCCCTGCAAATCGCAGTGCAATCAAATAATAAATACGATTTTCTCCAAACATCAGTGTAGAATATATTAAAAATGTCATCAGATTCTGTCTGGGCCTGTTAATAAATGCAGGAAACCCAAACACGGTGGAGTTCGGCCTCGCTGCTCAATACTTCAGGAATAAGA
This sequence comes from Barbus barbus, assembly GCF_936440315.1. Classification (NCBI taxonomy): domain Eukaryota; kingdom Metazoa; phylum Chordata; class Actinopteri; order Cypriniformes; family Cyprinidae; genus Barbus; species Barbus barbus. Next base: position 28,599,640 of record NC_136752.1, on the reverse strand, counting down.
CATAATCCTAAAAGCAAAACAGACATAAAAAGCACCATGAAACTAAACTGTTTCAATGTCTAAACACACCGTGACCGTGAACCATCTGTTTTCCCCAGCGAAAATCACACGACTCCAGATGAGGTCTACTGCAATGCCTAACCTCGAAAAATAAGTCCATCCTCAGGGATTCCGATCATCTTGTCTATCAGAATTATATTTGGGAATGTCCAATGGTGATCTGTGACCGGTCGTCTGAGAGTTATCAGTAAACACAGACATAAATCAGCTCTCACTCCCAGCGACGGGCGTCTTTCTATTACAGTGTTGCGTTGTGGCTGGAATGAATCGGGGTTAACCACAGGATGTAGCTGGTAAACTTTCCTAGCTTTTTGGCTGTTGATTTTTAAGATGCAAGAAGAAAAATTACGGCCGTTCCTTTGAGCTGCATGCATGGTGCGGATGGCCGGCGCCTGTAGTTGAGTTGACAGTACTGATGGGATCCCGTCTGTTAGCCATTCAACAAAACCAGTGTGTTAATGCTCGTACCAGCCACACGGGTTGTGACCTTAAATGTCTGTTTAAGATCCTTCTCTGGGCCAATCATGGCCACTTTTATAGTTGAACCTCAATGCATCTGTCACTCAATACACCCTAGTTACAAGATACGCACTTAAACACATCCTCACGACGTTCAGTTTGCGATCCGTAAGGAACGGCAACTTTATTGCGCTCATAAAAACGTTGCAATCGGCTGTATTTCCAAGGAACAACTCAAACTGACTGAGACTGCACTCAGATGCAATTGAGATGAATGGGATTGGATTAATGCGTCCCTCGTTTTTCAAGGCCGGGGATTTTCCTTCGAGAAGCAACTCCATTCAAATATTTGTCAACTCCCATTAGAAACATTTAATAGTAATAAAATTTATGGCGGCGCTTTCTGCAGGATGCTGCCAGAGAGAAGCATCATTGTGGAAAGGTAATAAATGCTACCAGTGTTTCAGGCCATTTTGAGTTATTATCTGAGCATGAAGCCCAGCAAGAGGGAGTTTATTTCCAAGGCTGATATTAAGAATTTAGTATTTTATTCAATTTATTCCATTTAGAAATAAATCCTCCATTAAGATGGGGAAAAAAGGGAGAAATCGGTGCAGTCGCGAAAGATGTTTGCAGTGCCTATGGACGTATATTCCCACCCTCCTTTACAAACCCTAAAAACCATTTACACGATAAATAATTCCACAAAAGGAACGGTGGGAATAGACGAACCTGAGCACTAAATCAGCCCGTCTTTCGGCAGGAAGTTCAGTGACGGTAACAGGAGGTTCCTCAGGAATCCACTGAAGCAGCACTTCCAATATTGCGTTCCCATATGGCCGAGATGCAATAGTTGGTATCTGGAGACAGGTAAAATAGAGATGTCAGGCTTGACATATTCATTCCAAGAACTACAATCATTCTTTAGATTTATACTTTAAAATAATGTTTAGTAATATATAAAATGTATTGCATTTTATGAGTATTATTGTAATGAGTATGCATATTTCTCCATACATATATATATATATTATATATATTTTTTTTCATTATTATTATTTTACCAATGTTTTTATTTCAAACAATGTAGTAAAAAAAATATATTATTTTTATTACTATATATATATATTCAAACAAAGTTCTTTATTTATGCCAATACAGTAAAAATAGGGAAAAAAAGAAAGTAAAAAAAATAATAATAAAAATAAATAAATAAATAATGTCCAAATTTATTTACAACATATTTAAAAAAAAATTCTTTAATTTTTTTATTTACATTTTTTGGTTTGTATTTTTACTATATTGGTTTTAGTTACAAGTATGTGCCATTAACATTCAAGGTCATTGCGCATTGAGTCCGAAATTTTCGCATGCGTTTTCCCGTTTTTTCGTATTCCCCATCTTTTCCTATCAGAATGCATGCTACGTATGCGAAAATGCAGAAAATCGAACCTGATACGAATTTTTTTTGACAGACGAAAGTTTCGGAGGCAGTGTGCAAACGTGATTGACACAACGTGAGGTCGTATTTATTTTTTAACGTGTGAAAATTGCAGACTCAGTGTAATGACCTTAATGACCTCAGTGCAATGACCTTAACACTGACATTTCAAGGAGAGTTCAATATGATATTTAACAAGAAATAATTATTGGTTGGATATTTGTATTAATCTTTTTTTTAAATGGGCAACACATTTCAAGCATTAGTGTGAGTTTGCTATAGCAATGCCTAATTGGCTATTTGACTGTTCATATATTAACCAAACACTTACCAATGATGTCTAAAACTGATGTCGGATCAAGTTTTGCTGAATGATTATGAAGACATTTTTCTCCATAACAACATGCACTGATGAATCATTCGCAATAAGACCAAGAACATAAAGTAAAGTATCGATTCTCTTTCACTGGTTTCCATTACTATATACTCTATGTCATATTATAAAAGTGTTACTCATTTCATGGGCCGGCGTTCAAAGTGTAACCGAACGTTTCACTGGCCGGCGTGGAGTCACACGTTATAAAGTTATTGAAACACAGAGCTCAGTGTGTTGTGAATCTGATAATATGGGACAAAGGAGGTCTGGGAATCGCAACCTGCATGAAATATGGGCCATGCAGGGCTTGTAAAAGCCTTGTGATAAATTAGTTTGTATTTCTCTGTTTTTATCCTGACACGAGGAAGAAATCCTAGGGTGTTTTCTTTCAGACATGCAGCTTTTCTCCTCTTTGTCCATTCAGATCCTCAAGCTGTGCACGCAGAACATCAGACCCCAAATTTAAGGGCCTTCGGAGACCCTTACGGCTCCCTGATGGAAATCTCTCAAGCCACCTAACAGCAAGCCTACAAGGTCACGGAGGAAACTCGCTTTTTTGGAGAAAAAAACAACAGAAAACATCCGCAGGCCGGCTGCAGCGGTGACATCAATCAGCCGCAGAATCTGCAGAGGAACTGTTGTTAAACGCATTACCGTTTCATGACAGTTAAGAGGTAATTTGGCAGATTATCATGAACGCTCTCATGGGTGCGCAGATAAGTGGTTGTTATTTATGTGCAGATGCGCTGAGGGTCGTCCAACACAAACGTAAATAATAAAAATAAAACGTGTTACCAGCAAGAAAAGCATCAGAATTACTAGTATGCATAGTTAGAGAGGGATTTTACAAAACCTCCAACATTAAGCATCAAACTTCAGCGATTGTGTTACAGAATGCATGAACGAACAAATGCAAAGATAAAACATACGCCAAATGCATGCAAATGCTAAAAATCCCCAACAACGTGACAACGTTCTTTCTAACAGGGAATTGACAGCACAGTTTGTACAGTGTCCAGTTGTAGTACAGTGTAGTTTGTGCTCATTTTATGTAATGCTGCTGAATAATAGCTATAAAGCAAGAAAAGTTGATTTATGAGGTGGCAGGATTGTGTGACAAAACTACATTACCCATCATTCTCAGTGGCTGAGATCAGGTTTATTAGAGTTAACTAAAACTAATTTTTTTAAAAATTGTCACCAAAATATAAAAACTAAAATTTATTTTATTTCAGTTAGCAGTTAGTTTCCAAAGCAACATATCTCTTTCTAATTTAGTTTGGTTAGAGCTAGGTTTAGATGTACTACAACTGAAAAAAACAAAACAAGAACCAATAAAAATGACAAAAACACAACAAAATTACTAAAACTTTAACTAAAAAATAATAATAAAAACAGAGAATATAAAAATAAACACTAATTCAAAATATTAATAAACATAACTGAAAATTGTTTATTTAAAATATGTACACTTATTTTATTTCATTTAGTTGCCAAGGCAACATTTCTCATTTTCACTTAGTTTATCTTGATGTACTAAAACTGAAAAGTAATAAAAACATTTAGACACATTAAAAAATACTAAACTCTAACTAAAATGAAAATTAGTGTTGGGCGACAGTCATATTTTCCTAGCGTCAGCCGGTGAGAACGCCGATATAAGATATTATCGTGCTAATTTATTTACTTATTTACTTCGTTTCATAGCCGCAGAGTGAACCAACTCCAGGGTACGGCTAAAAGCAGCCTAATGTTAGTGTAATCTAAACATTATGTCTTTTTAGTCAAGTAGCATATGGTGGTCATGTCATAAAATATTTTAATTATGACTGAATTTGTATTTAACATTAACATTAAAATGTATTAAAAACATTTATAATGCAACTATAGTACCAACAATTATAATGCTGTAAGGTCTGTTTTGGGTTTTGTTTCATGTTCTTGTTTCAGGTCTTTTATTTTGAAGTTTAGACTCAGTTCCTGTTTATGTCATGCTTCCCTTTCCCTCTTGTCTCCTTGCTATTGGTTCCCTTGTTCTATGTGTCATGTTCTGATTGGTTGTCCAGGTCATTGGTCTTGTCTCCCATTGGTTTGTTCTTGTCATGTGACCCTCACTGTTTGTTATAAGTAGCCTTGCCATTGCCTTTGGTTCTTGTCGTGTATTAATGTTGTAACTTGCTGTCGCTGTGTCAAGTCTGTTCATGTCTAGTATGTTCAAGTCAAGTCTTCATTTGGATTTTGGATTTCACGTTTGTCAATAACTGCACTTGGGTTCATCACTACGCTCGCCTTCAGTGGACTCATTGCAAATGCTTTCATTTTCTCCGAAATCTAATGGAACCAGTAAGCCCTAATATTAATTAGAAAATACTAGCCTGATAATAATAATAATCATCTTGATATTGTCAAAGGCATCGTCACCGGCAATATCTCTGACTATGTTTTTATACATGATACTCAAAAAATTACTTAAATTTTAATCGATATATTGTTTTCTGTGAACAAGTAAACAAGATGATTTTCACATTATTTTGAAGAAAAACTCGACTACAAGATCCAGTTCTCAAAGGTCTTGTAAACATATTTTCTGCATGTTTTTTATGGCCTTATTTCAGTGACTTCAAAATTTTTGTTTTTCACTAACCACGCATAAACGTTGCTTTCTCAAAAACACAATCATGTACATAAATGCTGCAAACATATTATTGTAGCCCACTTTGTGCTGTTTACAGTGTTATTAGACTTTAGCCATTTATATGTTTATAAGCAACTGAAAAAAGCACAAATGTCAAGGCATGTCAAAACTTCTCCAGGCCCCCAAAACACCCTCAGGCCCCAGAGGGTTAACACACCTGCTCCCCATTCACACCTGAGACCTTGTAACATTAACGAATCACATGACACCGGGGAGAGAAAATGGCTAATTGGCCCAATTTGGACATTTTCACTTAGGGGTGTACTCACTTTTGTGTCCAGCGGTTTAGACATCAATGGCTGTGTGTTGAGTTATTTTGAGGGGACAGCACATGTACACTGTTATACAAGCTGTACACTCACTGCTTACATTGTAGCAAAGTGTATTTTCTTCAGTGTTCTCACATGAAAAGATATAATAAATATTTACAAAAATGTGAGGGGTGTACTCACTTCTGTGAGATACTGTATTAAAAACCAAAAAACAAGACACAACAAAATTACTAATACTTTAACTAAAAATTAAAATGAAAACAGAAAATATACAAATAAAAACTAATTCAAACTATTATTAATAACTATAGCACATCTCCGTGATCCTAAAAAAAACACTGGCTGAGATACACAGATGGATTACTGACCTAAAACACATCCTTTGCTCTTCATTATGCATCACCAGAACTAAAATGCTTCCTGTCTTTGTATGGAAATGAAAAAAAATATTTGAAATAATTTCCAGGAGGATTTAAAGGCATAATGGCTTAAATAAAATATCTAGTTACCTCATTAAGAATCATTAGCAATGAAAATGAAATGTGTTCACATTACAGTAACGTGTGAGAGAGTGTGCCATAACACCACGTCACCTCACACAAACTGTGTCATTTATATGTCAATAAATCAGCACCATACTGGCACAAAAGAAAATCTTTCCTATTAAAAAGAAGAAAGAAAGCCAGATTCCAGATCAGCCCTAAAGCAGTGACGAATGCATCTCTTGTTCACTGTATAAATGTTTAACAAAGTTAAGTCATTTTAATGCTCCTGTGGTGTAATAAAGGAATTTTTCAAATATTCCAAGAGATCTCTCAATTAATATGAGCTCATAATAAAAGCCGCTTGTGTAATAATTAAAAACGCTGTCTAAAATAGTTTCAGATGGAGTATCGCATGTCTTACCGTAAACTATCCAGTCGCTAATTCCACGCAGGCCTGCTAATAATCTCTGATGCTGATTTAACATATGACTGCACGGACAATTCAAGTTTCAAGCGCGTGTCATTGAAGTGAAGGATGATGCCCAGAAAACAACCTGTACAGCAAACACCTAAACAAAAGACAATGCCACAGTGGCTCTGAAATCATGAAAACATATGGAGCAGCTCTTTGAAGCGCACAGGGAGCCGTTTGGGCTGCTGCGTCTCCTGACTTTGTTTACTTTTAAAAGCCAACCTCACCAATAAAATAAAAGGAAATGGTCAAACTGTGCTGGCGAGAACATCAGCTCAGTTCGTTATATCTGCCTGAGTGCAGAAAGCTCTCTTCCTTTTCTAAAGACTCAGAAACAAGTCTGTTGAAAGGTATCAATCCTAAATGTTCAAGGGGGCGCCAGAGTTTCTACCAGGTGTGTTATTATTAAAGTAGACAGATTTAAAGGGATAGTTCACCCAAAAAAGAACATTTGATGTTTATCTACTTACCCCCAGGGCATCCAAGACGTAGGTGACTTTGTTTCTTCAGCAGAACACAAACAAAGATTTTTAACTCAAACCGTTGCAGTCTGTCAGTCATATAACGGCAGTCAATGGGACTCACGGCTTTGAGAGACAAAAAAACATACACAGACAAAACCAAATTAAACCCTGCGGCTCGTGATGATACACTGAGGTCTAAAGACATGAAGCAATTGGTCTGTGCAAGAAACTGACTAGTACTTATAATTTTTTTACCTCTGATGCACCGCAATGTCCAACTGTCCTGAGCACGTTCACAACACCCAGCATGTAACACGTCAATGTGCTCTGGCATAGTAGATGCATGCAGTGTGCGCAAAGTGTATGCATGCACGCAAAGTGATCTGTTGCGTGTATACTTCACTCATCGACATTTATTTAGTTTCCTAAAAAAAAGTGTAGTTTATGAAAGCATTGGGAAGTCTGATTCGTTTTAGTGAATCTGTTTGTTCAGATTCTTCATTTAAAATGAGACAGTTAAAAAAAAAAAGATGCATTGATTAATTTCAATGCACAAATAATAATGTAGCATCTTTTTGTAGTGATATACCAAATAATTATATTTTAAATTTTGTGCTGTGTTGCCGTTTTGACTTGTATTCATTCTCAGGATATGAATTCTTGATATCAACAATTCAGTTTTTACTAGTTAAAATGCTAATTCTTGATATCAGGTATTAGATTTCTACTAGTAACAATGGTTATTTTTGATATCAGCAATTGCTATATTGCTAACTAGTAAAAATGTTAATTTTTTTATATAAACAATTAAATTTTCACTAGTTAAAATGCTAATTGTTGGTATCAAGAATTAAATTGTTGATATCAGAAATACATTTTTACTAGTATATGTGAAATTGGAATTTCAACTAGTAAGAAATTAATTCTTGATATCAACAATTGATTTTGAATGGCAGCCTATGGTGACATTTAACTAGTGAAAATACAATTACAGATATCAACAATTTAATTGATATCAAGAATTAGCATTTTTACTAGTGGAAATGCAATTGCTGATATCAAAAATAGCCATTGTTACTAGTAGAAATCTAATTCCTGATATCAAGAATTAGCATTTTAACTAGTAAAAATTTAATTGTTGATATCAAGAATTCATATCCTGAGAATGAATGAAAGTTAAAACGGCTTGCCATACAGGGAGGCCTTAGAAAGACGGTTGCCATATGTTGTGTTCCCAAATGCAAGCTAAAGCGACTCAAACTCAGAGCAGATGTGAACCGCTTTGGACAATAGAGATGTTCTGAGACACTGAAATAATAAGCTGCTCGCGTGTAGATGAACACAGTGCAGCGCTTCACTCTGAATAAAAAAAATAATAATAATTGTGAAAGTAAATGTAAGACTTTTTAAGACCTTTATAAGACCAAGTAATGAAACTTTAATGAATAAATGGAAGCGGACACAAAGAAATTAATCAAAATGAAGTGAGTTTATTATTAAAACAAGAATATTTGGTATATGGGCTTAGAAAATCAACTTAAAGGAAAAACTAATTTTTTTTTTTGACACTATTGACAGATATTTGTTCTTGTTTTAAGCATAAACTCATTTATTTTTGTTAAATTTCTCAAACAAGACTTAATATCTCCACTTCGCATCTCAAATAAATATTGATTTAAGGGTGTTTAGATATTTGTACTGAAAATAATAGAAAAATACAGATGAAGATGCAGATATTTTTGCAGTGTGTTTTCTATATTTAATGCCATGACCTTATGAATTTAAGGCTGCGCTGATTTAAGACCTTTTAGGCCTTAATTTGTAGAAGGGTGAATAACTTTTCAACCCTACCATTCTGTATCTTCAGGGACATTTTTCTTTCTTTTCTGGATAATTTTGGCTGTGCTAATGCGAACAGCATAAATTTTAATAGTGTGGTTTGTATGTGTGTACTGAGAAATGGTTTTGTTTCTTTTAAATCCCACATTATACAAAAAATAATGCATTGAAATTAATGTTATTACTAATCACATATCAAAGACAGCAATTAATTAAATAATTAAATAAAAAACTGCTTAGCATGGAAACAAATGGGCATTTAAAGTGTTAAAATTCAGAAAATGAATGAATTTTTGGTAATGATGCTGGTAAAAAGACCTCTGTCATTGAAAATGGAAAAAATATAATATAATATTTTTATGACCTTTTTTTGTACATGTACATTTTGTCCTCCAAGCACCTCTATGTAACTGTTATGCACAAAGGCTAAGACCCGCAGAAGCACTGTAATTAAACAGCAGCCTTTGTTATTTCTTCCATTTGCGTTTTCGGTAATTTCGATTAACTGTGCAGCCCTTGCTTGACACGCTTTTTGACAAACACAAAAATAAATAAATGAAGTCAATGTGTACAAAAAGCCAAATTATGACTTTTTAACCCTTGTGTGTCTTCAGGCACATTTCTGTCTTTTTCTTTTAGCGTTTAGTATATTAAAAAATACTTATTTTGAGTGTTCCTTTGAAAAGAAAAAAACAACAACAGTGGCATTGTGCAAACAAACTGGCATATAAAGGGTTAAAATCCTGAAAATGAATGAATTTCTGGTAGTTATGATCAGGACTGCTGTTGGTAAAAAGACCTCTGTCAATGAAAGTGGAAAAAAATACAATATTTTTATGACCTTTTTTTTCTGACATGGAAATGTTGTCCTTTAACGCCTTTTGTGTAACTTTTATGCACAAAGGCTAAGACCCGCAGAAGCACTGTAATGAACCTTTTTAACATTTTTTTGTATTTACGTTTTAGGTTTTATTTCGATTAACTGTGCAGCCCTAGCCTGATACCCTTTCTAACAAATATATGTGTGAAAAGAAAAAAAAAAAAGCTCTTCGGCTCAATCTTGAAATGACATCCTCTCTGAAGCCTAGCAGCAGGACTTTAGCTGCTTCCTTTCTGGACCCCGGCGGAATAAACCATTAAACCATAGGGAGGAGAGAAAATCTGTAGAGCACTAAAATAAAGTTATGTCAAAACCATTCAGCTCTTCCTGCTGTCGCTGCTCAACCTTGCGAATATCCTCCGAGGGGCCAAGAACATTACAAGCCATTCAGTTTATATGAATGGGCACTAACAGACTTTTTTGCCATTCTGATATGTCTAAATTTGCAGGCATATCCTGTGGTCCATCAGAAACAGCCTTAGTTTCAATTTAGTGTCTCCCAGAAGGACCGCGCTTCCTATTTCGAGTGGAAATTGTATAAAGTCCCCACCCCCCCAGTGTTCATATCTTTACTGCTTCAAAAGCAAGGGACCCTTTTACTTCGAAAGATGAATGAGCTGACAGTTTGATGTCTTAAGCAAGATTGTAATTCATTCTGAATCATTAAAAAAACTTCAGTCTCATTCACAACGTCTGCGCATATAATGCATCTGTCAAAGAGATGGCCAGCGTTTAATTTGATCACAGAACTCCATAAAATCGAAGAGGAAAGGCCTCGTCATTTTATTGCTGCGCCTCTGTACTGTAACTCTCGCCGAGGGCTAAAGTAAATGATTTTGGAGCTGCGCTTCTCCATCAGTGTCACAGTTTTTTAAGCAGCAGATGTTTAAAGGATGATGTCAATGTGTCAGGACAGCCATATATCTTTCACAGCACTGAAAATACTGGTGAGGTGGATCCGTAAAGATGAACCTGAGGATTGAGTCGTCATTATTGTAATACCATCTGCGTTCGTTCTTATTCGCCGTTCATAACTGTAATCATGTAATAGTCACGCGCTGCATTAAACAACAGTCATGCGAATCCCCACATGTGCTGTAAAAAAAAATACAACTACATTTTTTACAGTTTACGGGACCTTTTGAGTCACAAAAGTTACTGAGAAAGACAAAAAAAACAACTCGACGCATTCAGATTTTTAAGTTGTCTTAAGTAACTCTACTTTGATTTGCAATTTGCATTTGTTAGTTTACTAAACTAGTTCATTAACTTCTTGTTCACCAATTAGAAACATAATGTCAGACCTCTGTTGTGTGTGTCATGTGTTCCCACCTATGTTTCCTTATTTGGTTTGTCCTTGTTTAATGTGATCATTAGTTAATTCTTGTCCAGCTGTGTTTGTCTAATTATCTATGATTATCCTGTGTATTTATAGTCCTGTCTGTTCAGTTTGATTTGTGTTACTCCCTGGTGTTCCTGTCTGTGTCAGCCAGTTATTAAAGCCTATCATTTTGAGTTATCCTCATCTCCGTGTTCCTCGTTGATCCTTGCTGTGTGCTCCGTGACGCATAATAAACTGCTCTATTATTTTGGTAGCCATATATGTTTATATAATACATAAAAGCCCATGTTAGACCAACACAATGTCCCAAACACAGTTGTCTAAACAAATCATTTCAAATTTAACGATATTGCTGAAATGTTAAGATTTTGTGAGTTCCTGCAGTAAATAATGCGGTTACTACAGGATTACTGTTTATTGCTGTTTGCAGACTTTTGCTATTGTTTAGTCACTATTGTTAGTTATTTTTGTGTTGTGATGTTAAGAAGAGCTGCTGTTTGAACTGAGGCTTTATACTGCGATCGTGCCACATCAAAGAGCATCAAAGTGACATTTATTGTTTGAAATTCCTGAAAAAAAGGACAATTTGAAAAATGGGACTTATTTGGGACATATTTCTATAACTATGTTACTAATTGACAATCTGTACTTGCCTTGATGAATTTATTGAACGAATGAGGCATTTTGCATTTAGTGAACAAATTCAAACTGGCAAAACAAAGTAATGTTACTTTGGACAATTTTTAAGACGATAGTTGAGAGAAACTAAAAATCTGAATGCATTGTTGAATTTTTTACATTTTCTAAATTTCTTTTTTACAGTCAGCCTGACACAATCTGTCTGATTAATAGATTGACAGATTGGCAGTGTTCAGGAACTTAGTTTGCAATTAAGCACTGCTGGCAATTTCATTTGGTGTTGCTTCTGGTTCAAAAACTGCAAATACAAACTACATTTCAGAAATACAAAAAGGATATTTCAGATATAGAAAAATCCAAACAGGAATATACATTAAAAACTAGAAGGCCATAGACTTTGCTCACAAAGGGTGCAACAACTTCCCAACATATTTTGATCATTTTTGTAATTTTTGTGATTTTTTTCCCCACCTGTTACTCTTGTGGTGTTCCTGGTTAATAATTGCTTCTAAATCTCACATTATGCATTATTATTGCATTCAATCTTTTTGTCAACTTGTTTTCCTCTAACTAGCACAGGTTTTGTATCTGTTGTTGGAGCTGATTGATCGTAGGCCTCAATGATCTGAGCTTATACCAAAATGATCCACAAATGCTTTTTTAAGACGGAGGTGCATAAGCGTAAATCAGTGAAGTCTACTCATTTTGGTCACTGGAAAAAAAAAATTGGAAAATATTTTTTTTTATTTTTAAAGAATTCAGACAAGTTTAATGTTAATTTCTGTGGTAGGTGACATTATGCAACTGTGGATAAACCTTATGTTGAACCTGGAACAGTTCTTCAGCTCCAAACCGAACCCTAAACCCCCTTACTGACATTAAGCTGCTATTTTCGTCAAAAGTGAACCTATCTAATCTATTTTACGTGTTCAGTTGTAAAATCATACGCATCTGACCTAAAATAAAACATGGTGTGGGAATGATAAAGTATCATCTGGTGGCGAACTGGATACTCGTTCAGGGACCGCAGGGGGTTGGCTGTCCCCTGCACATGTTGCGCTGGTGTGACCGTAATGAGGGCCGCGCCTTTGCTCCCGGGCTTAATCTCTGCCCGGAGAGGAGCCCGCGGCGTAATTAACATTGCAGGCATTGCAGTCTGACGTGTTGAATAATTACCCGCTCCTCAATGACACGCCAGTTCCTGCATTACCGCCGCGCGCAGGTGAAATCGTAACCTTATACCGAGCAGCTGCCGCTTCAGGGAGGCCGTCACGAACGACTTGACCTTAGAGAGATGCTACCAGTGGAGCCACTGCAGAAGACTGGAAGAATGAGGCACAAAAGACACAAGTGACGTTACTTTTCAAAGACAAAATAAATAAAAACATGATAATTAAATATGTGGAACAAAAAGGTAAACTTTTAACATATATACTATATATAAATACGCACACACACAATAAAAAAAATACACTACAATATTTTTATGTAAAATAAAGACTATTTTCAGACCATTAATATTTTTGCACTGACACTTTTTTTTAAAGACAATAAAGCAACTTATTTTCATTACTGTAACTTTTTTTAGGATTAAAATTATTTTTAAAAATTATAAAAAAAAAATATTTAAAAAATTTAATCATTTATTAAAATATTCGACTAAAATATGTATTAATTTTAAAGATTAAAAATGTAAGTTTTTAACTTAATTTATTGTTATAATATTATTTAAATGTACTGTATTTAAATAAACAGTAAACCATTTACATCGACAAACATTTGAAAGAAATTAATACATTTATTCAGCATGAACACATTAAATTCATTAAACATGACAGTAAGGACATTTGTTACAAAATTACAAAATTAATGTTGGTCTTTTGAACCTCATCAAATAATCTTGAAAAGAAAAACATAAAGCAGCACAACTGTTTTCAACATTGATAAAAATGAGATATTAGAATGATTTCTGAAGGATCATGTGACACCGAAGATTGAAATAATGATGCTGCAAATTCTGCTTTGGTCACAGAATTAAATTATATTTACACATAAAACAGCTATTTTAAAATGAATTAATATTTCATAATTTTACTGTATTTCTGATCAAATAAATGCATGCCTTGGTTAATTATTTCTCAAACATGTTCCACAGAAAATACTTGATGGTAATCAGATTTCTGGGTAACCTCTCCATAGTGGCTCTTGATCTTTATCGTAATGTCATTAACATAGCTGCTCTATTTTCTTTTGGGTAAACTGTGAGAGCATGTATTAATATAGCTCATGTTCTTGTACCATTACGATTTTAGTGCATGCAAACTGTTAAAGACGACCCCCCATGTGCTGTTCTTTATGGGTCCCATTTGACTCACTGTGATTCCTTGCGTCTGATCCCATTCAACAATTTGCCTTGAACTGGGAAAGATGATCGGCTCGGGTTTCCCATTGGAGTGGATTCCCATCTCGGACTACTTTGAAAGTGTCTCCTGACATTCTAATTAAGCTCCCAACGCCGTCCCTCTGGGAGGTTGCCCTTCCAAAGCCATCCGGCAGGTCAGCGCTGAGTTATTTGCACTGGTTTTGTGGGCAAACGTAATAATTCCCCTAAGAAAAGAGAAAGAGTCTATCAATCCTGCACAGAAAGGACAGTTACAGCCAGTGAACGAACAGGTTGAAATGAAATCAGCGCTGGGCTCAACTATGACTCCTTGATTTGTTTGTTTGTCATAATGTTCTGAAATTCCTTCGTTAGGTCTGATTTCCACAGGTGCAAAAGCACGTTTTGTTTTTTTTTGCTCTCGGCCAATTAGCAATTTCCATAGTTTCGTAGTTCATTAGTGTTTTTGAGGATATCATATCACTTATCAGCAACAGCTCTCAATTTGATTAACTGAAAGGAATCTGAACAAAGCTGTTGATGACAATTCAAGATAAAAAAAAACAAAAAAACAATAGGTTTCATGTTAAATTTCCATATTTTTCTCTCATTGTGGATTCAAAAAATTAATTCAGATAGATGTCTTCTGAAAGTCCAGGTCATATTATTTCACTTCCAAAAAATATAAATATAAATGTATAAATTAATGTACATAAATGTATATTTAACATCAAATATATTTATTAAATACTTTAAATAAACACTTTATATATATTTATATAGTTTAAATGTCTATTTCTAAAAACAATGTGTGATTTTCAAGACAATTAAGCTTTTTTCTGTAATTACTGTAACACAAAACAACAATATATTACTAAAATGTCAAGTAAAGTATCTATGCATGGAAGTATTTGTACTATTTTTAATTCATGCTGATTTAAATGGAAAAAAAATCAGTCAGATATTTTTAAATGATTGTATTACAGTAATAGGAATCTAATGAAAATCAGTCTTGAGAATTACAGTAATTTGTTTTTTACTGTAATTAAACTGTAATTTTTTTTACTGTAATTACTGTACCCATTTCATTTCAGTGTTTTTAAATGATTATATTATAGAACTGAGAACCTAATAAATTCTTGTGAATTACTCTTGTGAATTGTTAAAAACATAACATATTTATGAGGAAAATTGACAATTAAGACAATAGAGCCAAAATAAACAATTAAGCCGTTTTCTCTTTAAATACATGCAAAAAGAATTGCATTGTTTATGCATACATCATTGCACAAGTATGTTGAAATTTCTCCATTTAATTCTGCATAATGTCTTTCAATTATTGTATTGCGGTAACAAAAATCTAATAAAAATCACTACTGAGAATTGCAAAAAGCTCAGAAATGAAATATCCATTAATTTGTTTTTTTTTTTTGTACTGAAAATTATCATTTGAGTGGGGAAATATGCTTTGTTGTTACAAAAATAATTCAAAATAAGCATTGTATTCAAAGTAGCTTTTTCTTTTGCCCAATACATAGATTTTCAGATCATGAAATGCTGCTCTGCGCTTTTCTCCAGCTCTCCAGTCGATCTGATCGAGTCCATCTCTCGCTCCTTCCTGATCCGAGCAATATGACCTCTTGCTGTTGTCACTTCGGAGATTTATTGAGGCCACATGCATTGTGATCGTCCAGCGGACCTGCCCGTGACCCCCCTTTATGAGCTCTCTGGACTAATGCCACGTAATGTCTGTAAGTTAGCCTGTGCAATTATAAAGCCTGTGGACTGAAAGAGAGCTGTCATTAGGATGTGCTTAAGGACAGCGGCCTGTGCAGTCTGGCCCTGGGACAGGACGGCAAATGGACTGGGAGCTGTAAGACGAGCCGGGCCAGAAGGGGATAATTAGAGCGTTTTGTCCGACATTGTTGATATAAATATGACAAAAGCCCCTCCTGCACGCACTCATTTACCCACTCTACGAGCCGCCCATAGACATCAGCCTAATCATCATGTTCAACAGGTGGTGGGCAAATGCGAGGGGCATGAAACCGATACTATGTTTCCTGCAAACTGACAAACGTACTAATTAATCCTGATCGTTTTCTTTTTCCCCCCACTTATTGTTTTCCATCTGTGTGTAGCGTGTGAAGCCACGCTGAAAGCAGTTTTCCTGCAGTCGATGCTGTGTTAAATGAGTCAAAAATGGTGATTCTGTCATCATTTATTTACCCTTGTGTGGTTTCAAACTCATGCCATTTTATTTTCTTTGCTTGAGCTCCGAAAAAGACAAAAAAGCACCATCAAAGTGTTATTGACAATGGACACAATAAAGCATTTTCCACTAAATGAACAATAAAAGCATTTAAATAAATACAATTTTTTTTTAATAAAATAAAGTTTTTATGTGTCATGGTCGTATTTGTTGTGTTAGCTTTAAAAAATCCATTTAATGATTTTAAATTATTGAATTACAGTAATGAGAATCTAACTAACTTTTAAGAATTACAAAAAGTCAAATATAAATTAATTAAAGATATTAAAATGAGCAGGGAAATGTGCTTAAATGTTCAAATAAAATAAGCCACAAAATAATGCACAAACATTTATGTGAAACAAATCAAAATGTAAGCTATTGACAGTTAAAAAACAAAAAAAAATCAAAAATGAACCACATTCAACTATTTTCTCGCTAAATAAATACAAAAAAAAAAAGAAAATATTTATTCATACATCATGCTAGTATTTGTTGTACTATCTTTAAATTATACTGAATTAAATGGGAAAATATCCATTAATTTTTTTTTTAAATATGAGAATCAAATAAAATTAATGCAAAAAAAAAACTAAAATATTTATAAGAAACAAACAAAATTTAAATAAATACAAAAAGAAAATTATATATTTAAATCACGGTAGTATTTGTACTCTTTCTACATTATGCTAAATTAAATGGGGAACAAAAGCTCAGGAGTCAAATATCCCTTAATTAAAGATATTAAAATCATATTACTTTGCATTACAATAATGATCATTTGAGTGGGCAAATGTGCTTATATGTTATAAAACTAAAGCAAAAACAATTTTATGAGGAACAAACCAAAATGTAAGTTATTGCTCACTATAATCTCTTCTTTTAAACTGAATTGGACATATCTGTCACATGAACTAAACGTTGTATTGTGACATATTTAGTCACGTGATGGCGTTCAACATCACTGACATCAAACTTGGCATATTTTAATATACGTGACCATGAATGAGATTTGACAGTCTTCCATAGAAGTCAGTCAGTCATACGGGTTCAGAACGACATGAGGGTGAGTAAATGATGACAGAATTGATTTTTTTGGGTGAACTATCCCTTTAAGGGAGGGTGTAATATAACAAAATCTGCTTCAGACCATGTCAGTTAAACCCTGGAAATGAAAGATTGATTTGCCTTTGCAAACCAGCATGGAAAGGAAACCCAACATGTTGCTTTTAAATTCCAACAAATGATATGTGTGGTAACAGAATATGCATGTCAGTAGTGAAAGCACTGATTCATCGGCCGTGATGAAGAGGATTTTCCCTTCTTTGTAATTTTATGGAGCTACACGATGAATGAAGAACATCTCACAGGGAAAATATATTTTGAGGTTTAATATCTTAACTATTTTTATTTTTCCATGTATCACATGAAATCCATTCTTTGTGGTCTGTGTCATAAATTCAGGAAATAAGTTTAACTTGGGGAATTAAAATTTGGCCCAAAATAAAACTTGTGATCGTTTATTCACCTTCATGTCGTTCTGAACCAGTATGGCTTCCTTTCCTCTGTTAAACACAAAAGATGATGTGCATCAAGACCAAACCGGCTCCTTCCATGCAATGAAAGTGAATGGGAAGTAAAACTGTTGCGCTCTAAGCACAATCATAAATCAGTCCATATGACTAGTGCACTATATTTCAACTCTTCTGAAGTCACATGATGTTTTGTGTGAGGAACTGGCTAAATTAAGTCATTATTCGTTCAAATTCTTACTCTGCATTGTAGCCACTGGTCAATGAACCTTGGTCATGAGACACGTGAGAACCAATGACGTTTAATGTTATTAAACATGTTAATAAGGGCTTTCGTTTCAGCAGCCCCTATCGGTAGATGCTGTAACTGTAAATACACTATATAGTATTTTCCAAAACATGTGTAATTTAGTAAAAGCATTATATTAAGTGATATATACTTTTATATAATATATATAATTTTTTCTAAAATATTATAAGCATTTTAATTTGTTTTATAAATGTATATACATATATATTTAATAAATAAAATATTATTTAATGTGTGTATATAACCATTTTTAATTTTATATATGAAATAGATATTTTAAAAATATATTTTAATATAATTATATATATATACACACAAAACATAATTATATTAAAATATTTTTTTTCATTAATAATAATAAATCATTAATAAATATTTTTATTATTTATTTAAATAATAATAATTATATATAATATTTTACATATATTATAACTGCTAAATATTTTTCAATAAATGAAATGTGATATATTTATATATATATATTAGTGCTCGATTAAAAAAATTAACTAATTAATCGCACATTTTTCTGAAATTAATCACGATGAATCCCACTTAACATTAAAGTTTTTAATTGTACTTTTATATTGCGATAATTTCACATTCAATCTTCAAATTAATGTAGAAACAACATAAAGAAATTATATTTTTAATATTTGTTTAATGCCATCTATTTTATGACTGAAGGCAAGTATCACTGATACAAACTGATGTTTCTATGATGTTTTCCCCTAATATTTAACCATTGACTATAGCCATGCAACATTACAGTATAATTAAGAGCTATCAATTTAACATTTATTAGACTTTAAAAAATAATTTAAGTGAACTTAAAACAATCTTCACATAAAGCCATTATAATAAATGCCATATAGCTTCCTGTGTCATTCAGCAAGAAAACATAGCCTAATTTCATACTAAATTCTAAATGAAATTGAGATAAAGCTTACAGACGTTATTGAATTCCTCTTTTTTTATTGTTCTTTGATTAACAGACATCACAGCTGCTGGTTATTAGGATATTTTGGCTGCTATTTTAAGAGCTGCCCCTGTTGAGCTTGATGTGGATCTGATACTGCTTTACATATGACTCATAAATAATAAATACATGCACAGCTTTAAGGCAGCTTTAATCGCCTTCTTTTGTAACTTCATGACATAATTGCATAAGCGTAGTTTCATTTGGGTTTGAATATGATACATCACTTTAATATATCCTAATACAGCGCGCGGTGCCATATTTGTGCGTTCAATTGAAGAGCACGCTCTCCAAGCACAGTATAACAGCAGACAGGTCAGGAAGATCTGTTTTTAGAGACATATGGCCTGACAACATCTCATCTGACCGCAGTTCACTGTTGTTCTACTGCTGCTGCGTCGTTACTTGTACCGTTCCGTGCTCGTTTGACTCGCTCCTGGCGCTGAGGTGAAGCTGGGGTGCGCATCTGAAAAGTCTCCCGTTTGATGTGATCATAAAGACGTTCTGCATCTGAAAAAACACATTAGCAGTTGTAAAGTGGGGTGGCCAAATCTAGCCCTGCCCCTATGTTAAATATTTTTAACGCGTTAAACTGAAAAATTTAATCGCCTGTGTTAACGCGCTAATTTTGACAGCACTTTCCCCCCTAATACATTGCTTTTGTTTTATGAGGTTGATGACTTTTGTGATTGTATGCAAACTAACCCTATGCTAAAAGCATAAATACTTGCATAGAGGTATGTTTTATTTTTTTAACCACACCTTTTCTCACATTTGGCCTCTAGAGTCAGTTATGTGGGTATAAGCCTTACCTAACATGAGCGTAATGTCCAGAAACGTCCAACATCCCGTCCCAAGAATCCCTGCAAGGGGACAAATGGCTGAAGAGGCATGTGAGGCCACTCAAGTCCAGGCCCAAAATCACTGTCAAATAATGGATCACTGGGGAGCAGGAGAGAGAGAGAGAGCTTGAGACAAGAAATAGAAGAAATTTACTACGCTTCCAAGAAACAGCTGGAACAGTAAGAGTATTGCGACTCGTTTTTTCCATTTTACTCGAATGGCCTGTTGACCAGAATGTGTGATTATCTTGTTTCATGTCAGATGTCTGATTCGTTGACAGTTTGTCCTCTGGGCTAAAGGAACCTGCAATAAAACGATTCCAGCGGTTTTGCGCAAAGCTGGTGTTTGAGGCGAAGCGGCAGCGCGCGGCGGAGTGGCGTGAGCCTTTAGGGCAGCGCTGGACGCTTGTGGTTTCGCTTCTTATTTCTACAGAGAGCTTTTGTCCACGCTGGCACTGCAGACCAAGGGTGGGCCTCCGGATTTGAGTGATTTATGAAGACGAGTAAAGAGGCCACGCGGTTGACAGCGCTGTCACATACAGGGGAGGAGGAAACCGCATCAGGACATCAGAAAGGCTCGCGAGCGATGGCCAAAACTGCACGCCGAGGGCCCCTTCATGACAAGGAAATGAAATCCAAGCGCTGTCCGCAGGGACGAGGTGCACAGGGAGGAAGAGAGCACATTTCCATCAAGTAAAAGCTGACAGGGGAAAGTCTGCATATTTCATCCAGCACATGTTTCGCGAGTGCAAAGAGCCAAAACCTTTTCAATTTATCATCTTATTATTTTGTTACCCTGAATTTACCCATTAATAGCTCACATGCAGCCGCATGCACCTGCGTTAGAGACTCAATCTCACGGCTGCGCGCTTCCCCAGATGTGCATCGCGCATTTCTCCTCGCATTTATGTCACGCTGGGATATTTGCGAAATATATGAGATCCCACCAGTCACCAGAACACTCCATCCAAAATCCCATCAAATGCAACAATGCAACACATCCATAACGTCCCAAAACCGACTCGCTTATACTCGCTTCGGGATACCGCTTAGAGGTTCGAAATGTTTGTATTCGTATTAAAGTCAAAATCAAAACGGACTGTTTTACTTTAATGCATGCTCCTGTTTTAGATTTTGTATGATTCCAGGGGCGTAGCCATCATTTCAAAAGTGGGGGGGACGGAATGTCTAGTGTTATACCTGTTTTTGTTGTTGTTTTTTTTTCAGTTAACCCTTGTCTAATTGACAGGTTTTATTTTTAATCATACCTTTTTGCTTAATATGCTTTATGATTATATTATTATATATGATTATAAAACAGAAGGAAAGAAAGAGAGAAAAAAGAAAAAGAAAGAAATACAACAGCTTGTCACTGGGACAGTACCCTTAAAAGCACATCTTTGTACCTTATTTACCCCAAAAAGTTTCATAGTTGTACATTATGGAACATATTGGTACTCTAATGTACTAATATGCACCTTTTTGAGTATAAGTTACAAAGATGTCCTTATAAGGGTACTATTGTTTACATATTTCAGATTGTATTTTGTGTGTGTTGTATGTAGAGTACATGGCACACAGTAATGGATACTTGCACATTCACATACTACTTTATTCTGTTCTATTATACATTAGTCTGATTAGTCTATGTTAAAATAAATATCTTATCACAGACAATGCTGTAAATAATCTTTACCTCTGAAGCCTCACTGAAACTTTCTGCCTCATTCACTTCTGCCTCTGTCTATAGCAAATAAAGTAGTGTTTGAAACATGTATATACAGGGAATAGTGACATACAGAAGAAAATAACTAATTAAGTACACTGCTGGACAATAACCAATCATTTTTATCCTAAATTATTTTTAACACTTTAGAATGGGGAACACATATTCACTATTAACTATGACTTTTGCCTAACAAACCTAGGCTGACTGTTTCTTGTTCATTCTTGACAACACATAAAAACATCAAATTAGTGCAATAATGACAGAGCACCACTATTCGGATACCATGCCAACTTACGCTGCTTGACTTCTTCGTAAAAAAGGAGTGAATAGTTTTTTGCCGCTTTGAACTCATCTCGACCGAATAATGAATGATGGATACAGCGCGGGACCGCGGGCGCGAGCCTGGGCATGTCGTGACGTCACAAACTGAGTGACTGATTGCCATGGAAACGTAAACGTCATGTATAAATTATCTTGTCTCTTTGAATTTTAAATTATTCTGCATTTATATACATTGCTCCATTAAAACCTCAACATATCGAGAACACAACTGTCCAATGAAAAAGTGCGGGGGACGAATTTATTTTTTATAAAAAGTGGGGGGGACACGTCCCCCGCGTCCCCCGCGTAATCTACGCCCCTGTATGATTCATTAATGCAAAACTTATTTTCTTTGGAATAACGTGCAGTAGCTATAATCAAAATACAATAATGCTGCACTCAACAAAACATGTTACGGTATAAATGTAAGATTTACATATTTGAATTTAAATTGCATGTAAGATTTCCATCCATTTGGATTCATAAATAAAATGGATAAGAAATAGGTAAGATTTAAAAAATATATATATTATTATTTATTATTATTAGATTTGAAAATGTATTATTAACTATACTATTAACTTTTTTTTAATTCATTAAAATGCTTATGAAATTGTTGTTGTTTTATTTTATATATATATATATATATACAACAACAATTCATCAATTATATGCATCACATAAGATTATTAGTTATGTTAAAACTGTGTGATCCAAACAGATGGATTTTATCTGCAATTCAAATACATGAATCTTAAATTTAGGCCTAAATATTTTAGCTCTGAAGCGATCTTGTCATCTCTCCTGATGACATCATTAAGCTCTTTTATTTTCAGCCACACCCCTTTTTTTACCATCCAATCAATCCCTGATTACAAACATCAAGTCCCGACCAAAATTTTTTTCTTGTTGCACATCCTGTTTTACAGAAATGCACCACATTCCCAAAGTAAAATGGATTGTGAATGCCATTTTTTGTTGACTTTAACAGATTACGCAATATCTGAAAGTGGTTTACTGGCCCTCTGTGCTGTGTTTCAGGCGGATTGCGTAACTTTATCAGCACAGTAGTTGAAATATTCCCACTGCATTCAGTAAAAACATGCCGTGTGTTCCTGTAGCGCTTCCGGTCTGTAAGAATGTGGGTTAAAGCTCTCCGTGGCAGCTGAGGTTCAGGAGCTGTGGGTCACGGAGGCCGCGAGCGAGAGACTTCCACTGCACAGCACATTAAGGAAGCAGCTCTAACATTTATGTTTTGAAGCATTGAGCTCAAGTGAAGCTCAACAGCTCCCTGGATCACAGCGAGGAAACACTCCTCTCGGCCTGACAACAGCAGATCAGGGGCCTTTCCTGAGAATAACAATGACCCTAAACAAAAAAAAAGGAGTACATTTATGAGGCATTTTTATGTCACTGGGTTGAATGTATAAAACTGAGATTGGTGAAGCACATCGCTCCGTTCTAAAACCTAGTGAACTGCTTAGCTGTCTATATAGGCAGTTTACTTCTAAAGAAGTATCTTAACTGAAATGGATACCAACAAGCTCTATACACAAATGCATGTTTGTAGTGTTATAGTTTGTTGATATTCAATATTAGATTTTATTGGTACATTATTAGTTTTAACATTTTATTTTACTTAGTTTTAGTAGTTTTGCTGTTTTTGCTATTTTTACTGTTTTTTTAATATTTTTATATAGTATTTAATCTTTATTTATTAGTTTTAGTTATTTTAGTACTAGATTTTATTTTTATATTTTATTTTTTATTTAATTTAATTTTAGTTAAAGTTTTAGTAATTTGTGATCTTGGACCATAAAACCAGTCTTAAGTGTCAATTTTTCGAAATTGAGATTTATGCATTATCTCATCATCTCATCAATATTTGGCTGAGATACAACTATTTGAAAATCTGGAATCTGAGGGAGCAAAGAAATCTAAATATTGAGAAAATCGCCTTTAAAGTTGTTCAAATGAAGTTCTTAGCAATGCATATTACTAATCAAAAATTACATTTTGACATATTTACCGTAAGAAATTTACAAAATATTTTCATGGAACATGATCTTTACTTAATATCCTAATGATTTTTGGCATAAAAGAAAAATCTATAATTGTGACCCATACAGTGTATTTTTGTCTATTGCTACAAATATACCCCAGCGACTTAAGACTGCTTTTGTGCTCCAGGGTCACATTTGCTGGTTTAGTAATGTGTGTTTTTATCATTTTTATTAGCTTTTTGTGTGTTTATTTGTTTGTTTGTTTGTAGTTTTTATTAGTTTTTTTATTGTCTATATAGTATTAATAAATTTTTATTTGTTATTTTAGTTATTTTGGTACAAGATTTAATTTTTATATTTTCTGTTTTGGCTTTCATTTGAAATTTTTTGAAAATTTTTTGTGTTTTGTATTTTTGTTTTTTAATGTCTATAAAATATTTATAATTTTTTATTCGTTTTTGTTTATTTTTTATTTTAGTACTAGATTTTATTTTATATTTTCTGTTTTCACTGTAATTATATAGTTTTTGTAATGTGTTTTTTTCTAAATATCTATAAAATATTTATTAATTTACCTTTAGTTTTGTGTATTTTAGTACTAGACTTTATTTTTATATTTTGTTTTCACTTTTAGTTAAAGTTTTTTTTGTGTGTGTTTTTGTAATTTTTATTTGTTTTAGTTTTTTAAAAATGTCTATATAGTATTTATTAATTTTTATTTATTTGTTTTAGTTTATTGTAGTATTTCAATCTACACACGCCACAGCCATATCACTCTGCAGCCCAAGACCGGTTGCCCACTGAAGCTAAGCAGGGTTGAGCCTGGTCAGTACCTGGATGGGAGACCTCCAGTGAAAAACTAGGTTGCTGTTGGAAGAGGTGTTAGTGAGGCCAGCAGGGGGTGCTCACCCTGTGGTCTGTGTGGGTCCTAACGCCCCCGTATAGTGACGGGGACACTATACTGTAAAAAAGCACCGTCTTTCGGATGAGACGTTAAACCGAGGTCCTGACTCTCTGTGGTCATTAAAAATCCCATGGCACTTCTTGTAAAGATTAGGGGTGTAACCCCGGTGTCCTGGCCAAATTCCCTCTACTGGCCCTTGTCTATCATGGCCTCCTAATAATCCCCATCCACTTGATTGGCTCAATGACTCTCTCTCCTCTCCACCTGTAGCTGGTGTGTGCTGAGCAGAGACCCCCCCCCCACATGATTGTAAAGCGCTTTGGGTGTACAGCAATACACAATAAAGCGCTATATAAATGCATCATTCATTCATTCATATATTCATTCAAGGTAAATGTCAAGTAATGAAAATATTTTTTATGGTTTTAGTTTTAAGGATAACAATCCTGGACTGATGTAAAGTATGTGAAATCATCCCCAGAAATGCTAAGTAGGCTGCACTGTTTTGACCCTATTTATAAATTCATTTGAACCCTTTTATGCTCAGTGTATTTTAAGTTTGTCATGCTTTTACTTGGTAGTTGCTCATTCACAGATAAGATGTCAAGGTTCGCATCAGTCAGCGGCTAAAACGCTCCCCAGCGTCGCTGCCTTGAGCTCATAAACTCATAAACTCTTCTGCTTTACACGCCAGGAATTCAGCCCCTTTGTTTAGCCAAAAATAATTGTCGCAGTTTACCGTTTCTGCAGTCCATCAAAAGGTCCGGAAGTGATTACTGTTTATTAAAAAATATAATGACGTGCACTAACGGCATGTTGTGAGTTGCTGCAGAATGGCTGCTCGCTGACGCCCCAGAGAGGTAAACAAAGACAGGAAGATCAAATAATGCATTCATCACATTCCCCAGGGCCGGGGGCCAAGTTCATGTCAAATCCATAATAAGGAAAGTATCCTCCGCGCAGCTCGTTTCCCCACACGCACGTCACACTCTGCTGGAAATCTACGCAGAGGATGTATTGATATTCCTGGTGCTTCCTTTCTCACAAGCTCAATACGAGCTCGTCACATCGCATGTAGCGGCGCGCATCTCCCCCCCACCATTAAACACACAATTATAAACCATTAGGCTCCCAAAACGGGGCCTTTGTTTTGTGTTTGGGTTAGTTTTTTTCTTTCTTTTGGAGGGAAGGCTATGGTGGAGTGCATAACAGGACGGTAGTTTGTCTTGCCTGGAAAATAACAAGATTTAAGAGGTAATGAGAGTCTAGGACAACAACATACAGCTGCCAGCGACCTGCTGTTTCAATCAGCTGTTTAAATCTTGATGCTTTATCATGTCTGCTGATGGACAAACAAATATAAACGGTTTTCTCAGACAGCACTGTTCCACAGGGAGAAACATGGTATTCTTGTCACAATGAAAGACGGAAGGATTCAAGTTGCGGAAAACAATAATGGTTTATTGAAAAACACATGTCAGAGTCACAACAGTCAGGTGATAAATGGTGCCCAGCGTCCGTCTGGAAAAGTAACGCAGCGATGCAAAGAACGGCCAAGATCCCGGTGGCCGAGTCCAGTGAGATCCGGAGACGAAGAAACAGGAACGTGTGGAAATCATTGACCATGAACACGGCAGGCAATCCAAGGATCTGACAGAGAGGGACAGCGTGAAAACATCTAATATAGTGCTGGTAATCATCCGCAGCTGGAGCGAATCAGCCACACCCACACACAAACACAAAACGGAGTGAGGATGACACCGTGAGCCCATGAACCGTGACAGTACTCCTCCCCCTAGGATCTTACCCATTGATTGTAATCATCAATAAGGGAGTGATCCGATATATCCCTGGCCGGGACCCAACTTCTCTCCTCCGGACCGTAATCTTCCCAGTCCACCAAGTATTGAAATCCTCGTCCCCTCTGTCTCAAGTCCAGAATACGATTAACCGAATAAGTGGGTTCCCCATCTATGAGTCGCGGCGGGGGAGGAACCGGAGTAGGCGGATTAAGGCGAGAATGAAAAACGGACTTGATCTTGGACACATGAAGCACGGAATGAATTCTCCTGTACGCAGGAATGTTCTTGGTAGAAAGCCACACCTTTTGACCAACGACGTAATCAGGAGGCCTCGATAGGTGGCGATCAGCCTTAGCCTTGGTGCTCGCCCCCACCCGGAGGGGAGTCTCTCAAGCTCTTGTCCAGGTGCGTTGACACCTCTGGATGAAAGCGTGAGCAGAGGGGACCACGACTTCGGATTCCATACTAGGAAAAAGAGGTGGCCGGTAACCCAAACTACATGGGAAAAGAAGGCGCATGGATGCATCTTGTCATCTGAGGTGGCATGCTGGGATAACACTGCACCTACCTCCACCTCTGATGTGTCAACCTCCACCACAAACTGGCATGTGGGATCAGGGCGCGGAGAAAGAAGCCGCTTCGTTTCGGCTCCCAAAGTTTGGTAAATGCAGCCTCAGGTGCATCTGACCACCTGAATGCCGTCTTGGTGGAGGTCAAGGCAGTCAGAGGAGAGGCTAGTTGGCTGAAATTGCGAATAAAACACCGGTAAAAATTAGCGAACCCAAGAAACCTCTGCAGGGCCTTGCAGGAATCAGGGGTTGGCCAATCTACCACAGCCTTAACCTTGTCAGGATCCATGCGAACCCCCTCGGGCAACACGATGAAACCCCAAAAAGGAACCGACTGTGCATGCAACGCGCATTTCTCCGCCTTGACAAAAAGCCCATTCTCTAACAGCCTCCGGAGTACTCGCCTGACGTGTTGAACGTGTTCCTGGAGAGAAGAAGAAAATATCAATATGTCATCCAGGTAGACATATATGAACTGATCGACCATATCTCTCAACACGTCATTGACAAGTGCATGGAAGACCGCGGGGGAGTTTGAAAGCCCAAAAGGCATAACCAAATATTCAAAATGCCCTCTGGGAGTATTAAACGCAGTCTTCCATTCATCCTCCTCTCTTATGCGGACCAAATGATAGGCGTTTCTTAAATCTAATTTGGTGAAGACGGACGCTCCCTGCAACCTCTGGAACGCTGAAGACATCAACGGCAAAGGATAAGTATTCTTTACTGTGATGTTGTTCAAACCTCAGTAGTCAATACAAGGTCGCAGAGAGCAGTCCTTCTTCGTGACGAAGAAAAAACCTGCCCCCGCTGGAGAAGAGGGGCGGATGATCCCGGTTGCCAGAGAATCAGAAATATATTTCTCCATGGCCTCGCTCTTTGGAACAGAAAGAGAGTATAATCTGCCCTTAGGCGGAGACATACCTGGTACTAAATCTATAGCACAGTCGTAGGGACGATGAGGAGGGAGAGAATCAGCCCTGGACTTACTGAACACTTCCTTCAGGTCGCGGTACTCCTCGGGCATGTTAGACAGGTTCACAGTCTCTTCCTGCAACGAAGAACAAGAGACAGAAAAACCAGCAGACACAAGACAAGAGGCATAGCAATTCTCATTCTACTCGGAGACGTTGTTGCGACCCCAATCCACCCTAGGGTTGTGCTGAGTGAGCCAAGGGTGACCGAACACCACTGGAGCCAGTGGGGAGTTGGTGATGAGAAATTATATCGTTTCTGAATGATTTCCTGAGGTGACGAGGGTGATGGGTACCGTGGAGAGACTGATTTAGGGAAGTGATTGTTTGTTTAAGGCGCTGACTGAGATCTTGTGACGGAGTGAAACCAGGGGAATGTGAAGACGTTGTGCCAGGGAAACATCCAACAGGTTACCCTCGGCTCCAGAGTCTAACAGCGCCACACCGTCGTGTCTTCCGGCCGCCCATTGCATCCTCACCGGAAGGAGGGTGGTAGATGAGGTTTTATTTAGGGACACTCCACCCGACAGTAACCTCAGATCTACTGTCGGGCCTCATCTTTTACTGGGCACTCCGTCAGGAAATGGCCAGCCGCTCCGCAATACAAGCACAAACCCCTCCTTCTCTGGTGGTCTCTCTCCTCCCGGGAGAGTCGAGCTCTACCCACCTGCATGGATTCATCCCCTGGCGAGTGGCGGACCGTATCAACTGTGTCGAGAGAAGGGTATTCCGGAGTAAACCTGCGTCGACCTCGCAGATCGCATTGCTGAAGACGCGCATCCACGTGTAAGGCTAAATCCACAAGATCGTCCAACCTAGTGGGTAGTTCCACCGTATATATCTCCTGATGGATACGATCAGCCCATGCAAGAACATATCCCACTGCGCCTTGTCATTCCACTCACTCTCCGCCGCCAGGGTCCGGAACTGAATGGAATAGTCGGAAACGGATTGCTCCCCCTGGCAGAGATCCACGAGCATGCGCGCCGCCTCACGCCCGACCAGCGCGCGATCGAAAACTCTCCTCATCTCCTGGGAAAGTGAGCGGAACAAAGAACAAGATGGATGGCAATTTTCCCACACCGCCGTACCCCACAATGCTGCCTTCCCTGACAGCAACATCAGCACTAAAGCCACCTTCGATGCCTCCGTGGCAAAAGTCTGTGGCTGGAGGGAGAAAAACGGAACACTTAGTTAGGAACGCTCTGCAGAGGTTCGGGTCTCCGGCGTACACGTCCGGTGTAGGGAGTCTGGGTTCATGCTGAGTGTGGATAACGGGAACTGAGTGAGTCGGCGGTGGGGTTGGCACAACGGGTGATCTTAACAGTTGTACCTGGGTGGTGAGCTCAGACACCTGCGTTACCAACGCCTGTACGGCTCGTCCAGTGTTCAACATGTGCTCCTCCTGTTGATCCATACGAGCGCTGTTCCTCATTAACAGCTCCAGAACCCTGAAAGTCTCCGCTGAATCCATCCTTGGTCAGATCCTTCTGTCACAATGAAAGACGGAAGGATTCAAGCTGCGGAAAACAATAATGGTTTATTGAAAAACACACGTCAGAGTCACAACAGTCAGGTGATGAATGGTGCCCAGTGTCCGTCTGGAAAAGTAACGCAGGTATGCAAAGAACGGCCAAGATCCCGGTGGAGGAGTATAGTGGGTGACTGAGATCCGGAAACAGGAACGTGTGGAAATCATTGACCATGAACACGGCAGGCAATCCAAGGATCTGACAGAGAGGGACAGCCTGAAGACATCTAATATAGGGCTGGTAATGATCCGCAGCTGGAGCTAATCAGCCTCAATCAGCCACACAAACACAAAACGGAGCGAGGATGACACCGTGAGCCCATGAACCGTGACAATTCTGACATATCACTAAGATGTTTTTGAGTTTCTTTTGCTCAACAAGGCTGCATTTATATTCAATTATTACAATTAAATTACAATTTTAAAAAACTGTTTTATATTTAATTAATATATTTTAAAATGTAATTTATGTCTGTGATCAAAGCTGAATTTTCAGCATTACTCCAGTCTTCAGTGTCAAATCACTCTAATATGCTGATTTGCTGCTCAAAAATCATTTCTGATTAACTGTGATGTTTTTTATTTTTCAGGATTATTTGATGAACAGCAAGTTAAAAAAAAAACAGCATGTTTTGTAACATTATAAATGTCTTTGCTGTCGGCATCCATAACCTTATGAGCAGCGCGCCGACATACAGTAAAATAATATTTTAATTTTAAATAATATAAATAAAAACTAAATTTAATTTTAAAAATTCACTCATTAAAATCATTAATTAAAAATTCTGAAGGTAACACAAATATATAAAATAAATGTTTGAAAAGTCAAAATGTTGTTATTTTTGTATTTTGTATTATTTATTATATATATATACATTAGTGCTGTCAAAATTAGCGCGTAAATTAGGCGATTAATTTTTTCAGTTTAACGCTTTAAAATTATTTAACGCCATTAACGCAGGGGTGGAGCTTAGGGTTGGCCACCCCACTCATAACTGCTGTTTCTGTCTGTTTTTTCTTGACAAGAAGTGCATTTATTCAGTCGCAGAACGTCTTTACGATCGCATCAATCCGGAGACGTTTCAGACGCGCGCTCCAGCTTCACTTCAGCGTGAGGCGAGAGTCAAGCAGCGCTATAGCCTGTTTCAATTCATATCAAAGCGCGAAATAAACTACTTGCATGCAATTTCGTGGTCAGTTAAGGCATGAAGTTACCAAAAAGGCGAATAAAGCTGCCTTAAATCTGTGCGTGCAAGTAATATATTAAATTTGAGTTATATTAAGAATGTCTCTGAAATGGTTTTCCAAACTGTCCTGGAGCATCCCAGCACTGTCTCCCTCATCTAACACACCCGATTCAACTCGTCAGCTCATTAATAGAGACTGAAATGGGTCAGAAAAGGTGATGAGAGTTGAGAGAAAATAAGATGCGTGTCAGATCCACGTCATGTTCAGCAGCAGCCAGCAGCTCTTAAAGAAATAGCCAAAACAATATAATAACCAGCTGCTGTGATGTCTGTTCATCAAGAATAAAAGAAAAAAGAGGAAATCAATAACTTTTACATAGCTGTATTTACCTGTATTTAGTGTACAATTTAGCGTTTGATAACTTTATTCAATTTGTGTATATTTCTGCTAAGGGGCACAGGTAGCCTAGCTAAATATGACATTTATTATAATGGGTTTATGTGAAGATTGTTTTAAGTTCACTTAAATTAGAAGTTATTTTTAAAGTCCAATAAATGTTCAAATTGATAGCTCTTAATTATAAAATTATAATGTAATGTTTAATGGCTATAGTCAATTGTTAAATATTAGGGGAGTTTTTTTTATAGGGAAATCAGTATTACTTGGTATCAGCGATACTGGCCTTCAGACATAAAAAAGATGTCATTAAACAAATATTAAAAATATGTTGTTTGTGCATTAATTTGAAGATTGAATGTGAAATTATTGCAATATAAAGGTATATTTAAAGTATATCTAAAAACTTTAATGTTAGGTGGGATTAATCGCGATTAAGTTCAGAAAAATGTGCGATTAATTAGTTAATTTTTTTTAATCATTTGACAGCACTACTATATATATATATAAATAAATATATATATATATATACACACACACACAATCACACACACACATAAGTTTGGTTTTATGTCCATATATATACATTTTTATTAATTAACTAGTTTTTGTTTATTTTTGTTATTTTAGTACTAGATTTTATTTTTATATTTTCTGTTTTTGCCATAATTTCAGAGGAGGAAATTAGATTCATTTCTGCATCTATAAATACTGCAGAAACAGTAAAATATTCATATTAACTTTAAAGCATAAAGTTTATTTGTTTTAATATTTTATAATAGTCTCTGTTTATTTCCAGGTTTAAATAATATTTTAAATACCAGATTTTCGTTGTGGTCTCAGATTTTGGGGCCCCACTGAATATATATATTAGTGCTGTCAATAGATTAAAAAAATTTAATCGCATTAATCACAGTCCTGGATCACGATTAATCGCAAATTTAAAATACTAGGATTTACCTGTAAATGTGTTGAAATAAAGGAATGCATGACAAGTTCAAGGGAAACTTTTTCACTCCTCCGCCAGGTATGACACATAATCCTTATTATTCTTTTGTTTTAATTCAGCCATAATAATTAGCCTTTATACTGGCAATTTACCAAGCCACATCGCTTCAATCCCAGGACACATTTATCAAAAGTATTTCTAAATAAATACAACAAAACATTTTCTTGCGACCTTACATGAAGTATTATGATAAAATGCATTATGAAGAAGAATTGGACTGTTCTGCAGGTGCATTAGAGCTAACATTAGCATCATGATACATAAAACTATTTATGAGATTAATACACTTTTACTCAGAACTCAGTTTAAACCATCATCGAGTGTTTGTCATAACTTCCTTTTGCGATCACGTGCTCACTTTAGATGGCCTCGGTACATTATAAAAGTAGCCCAATAGGGGACTGTATTTTCAAAATAGCCCAATTGTGCGGGAAACCGCGACCCTGGCAACACTGGTTCACTGTTACCCTTATCACATATGAGTACAGATCTCTCGGACACACTCGCTCTCTCTCTCTCTCCGCGTTCGCTTCACTTTTGTCGAGCCCTGCGCCTCATAATCACACAATCCCTGCATACTATACACACTATCTGCCCTAAATAGTATTGAAAATTACTAATATCACATAGAATTTAGGATGGATAGTGTGCATATAGGGACACATATTTCCGCGCTGCCATGACAGCAAAAAGTTGGGGTCAAACCTTTTCAATTAATTAATTTAACAATTAACGATTAATTAATTTGTGTTAAAAAAAATATTAACGCGTTAAAACTTTTAGATTAATCGCATGCGTTAACGCGTTGACAGCCCTAATATATATATATACATATACTTTATTATATGCTATTAAATATTCTTAGAAAATACATTACTATATAATCCTCTTCTCTCAGTATTTCATACGACAGCAGGGACCGATAAATTCAATCTACTCCAAATATAGCTTCACGTAGGAGGGAAGCTTTCAGGAGAGCATAATGGTTTTAAAGCAGAATCATATGCAGTTTGTTTGACTGGCTGTAAATGAAATGCTGGTTCCCTTGTGGGCTGCTAGAAAGATCTCTGTCAGAGGGTGAGAAAAGCTTCTCTTCGTGGTCATGCAAACACTCTACAGCTGCTGCCGACAATTAACTTGAACGTGTGAATATCTGTAATGAGTGCAAAGAAAATCTCATAATCCTCATCTGTTTGAATTAGTCAGATTATTCAAATAAATCAACTCACTGAATCAGTGAGAGCACGTTAATTCTTCAACATCTCACTCGCTTAGTGAATTATAATTCTGTATTTTCTAAACAGTTCATCCAAATGAGGAAAGCACTTATAAACCATGAAACCTAAATCTGTTTCATTACTTGTTCTGGTTGTTCATATAACATGTAGTTAAAAATAACAACAAATGCAATAAATGCAAAATAATATTTTAATTTGAATTCAAAATGTTAAAATTTTAACTTAAATATTCTGATGTTAAATTAGAAATATGTGCCGACTGATTTATTTTGGTTGTACATATAGTTAAAGATAAAAAATTAAAAAATAATTTTTTGCAATTCTTAATATTTAAATGTTTTAAATTACTGAAATATTACCTTAAACATGCTATAAATATGCACATATTCATTACTTTCTGGTTGCTCATATAATATGTAGTTAAAGATGAAAACAATATTAATTTATACATGCTAAATAATATGTTAAATTAGAAATATGTGCCTAGAGATTACTTTTTGGTTGTTCATATAACAGATTTAAAGATCAATAAAATGTCATTTTTGCAATAAATAATGATTTGATTTTTTTATTAAATAAACTTAAACATGCTAAAAAAATAAAATGATTTTAAAAAATGTTAAATTAGAAATATGTGCTTACCGATACTTGTTGGTTGTTCAAATAAAATAGTTAAAAAGTTAAATCAAGAATATGTGCCAATGGATTTCCACCTCTAAACAAAAGTATATTTCAATACTGCATACTTGTTTTTGGCCAAATGACAAAAACTAAAGCAGCGAATAAGTGTTTTTCAGGCATGCACCCAATATCCTCACTTTTATTATATATGCTAGAGCCGTAAGTCTAGCAGAAATGATGAGGGTCACTTTTCCAGAAACAAAAGTATCGGGTTTCAGGTCAAGCATGGAAATAACGGTGTGTGGTGGCCAAAGTCTCCATGATGTTAACAGAAAAGCAGAAGAGGAGGGGAAAAAACCTTCTTACCTTAATGGCAATCACAGTTCAGTCCTGAAACGAGAGAGAGAGGGAGATTTAGAGAGTGAAGAAAACTGCAAACATACAGCGATGGTTTCCTCTCTGCTCCTGAACCCACCTGAGCAGCAGACCGTTTAACTACTCAGGGTCAATGCTTCACAGAAGCA
Organism: Barbus barbus; assembly: GCF_936440315.1. Classification (NCBI taxonomy): domain Eukaryota; kingdom Metazoa; phylum Chordata; class Actinopteri; order Cypriniformes; family Cyprinidae; genus Barbus; species Barbus barbus. The sequence goes on along the minus strand of NC_136752.1, from coordinate 28,565,116 downwards.
GAAAACTCACGTGGATCATCTCAGACGCAGAGACTGTAATATAGCAACAGAAACTGTATTCAGATCATTTTTCAAAACATGAAGGCACGGTTTATTGATATAGCACATTTTATACACAGTGGCAAATCAAAGTGCTTACATAAAAGTGATTAAAGAAAGAATCATAAAAGGTGCATAATAAAAATAACAATAATAAAGAAATCAAGCAAAAAAGAAAGAATTAATTGTATAAATTGAACAAAGTATAATTTTAGAATATTTAATAATATATTTGTTGACAATTAAGCACAAATTCTCCCCCAAATTTTTATTGCTGTAATGCTAAATAAATAATATAATAATAAACAGTAATAATAATCATAATCGTAATACCCATAACAATAACAAGGAAATAACAGAAATAAATAATTATTTACAAGAATTAATTGCATTAGGTTCGCAAAAAAGTATAATTATAGGATTTTTATAAAGATATTTATTGACAATCTTTCTCTCCAAAAACTAATTGCTGTAATGCAAAATAAAAACATTTAAGAATAAAAAACACTAATAACGACAACAACAATAATTCTGATTGCTGTAAAGCAATGCATGTATATATCTATAGCTATATCTATATATATTAGGGCTGTCAATCATTAAAAATGTAATCGCGATTAATCGCATGATTTTCATGAGTTAACTCACGATTAATCACAACTTAATCGCACATTTTTTATTTGTTCTAAATGTTCCTTAAATTAATAATTTTTAAGTTTTTAATACTCTAATCAACATGGGCATGGACAAATATGGATGCTTTATGCAAATGTATATTTATTATTATTGAAACCATGCCTATAGAGTATGAACACTAGACATGTTTCAAAGGTCATAGATGTTTTTCAAAGAACTTGTTCATGTCTATTAGACACATGAAAAAAGAAATACCAGGTTCCCATTACTTCTCTTTCTTTGCACTGAGCAATTTACTGACACTAACCTGTTTACATTTTTGCAGGACAGGGCAGCTTTTCTTCTAAACATGCAAACATTTACATATTTATTATTACATTTGTTTCCCTCTCTGTGCCCACATACTGTATTTTGATGAAGCTAAATTCTCAATAAAACTGTTTTCATTGGTATATTTTACTGTTTCTGTTGTCAGACAACGGAATGAATATGAAATAGTGACTGAAACGCGATCCATTAAGACAACATAACCAGCTCTCACGCAAGATCTGCACAAAAAAATCATGATAATCGCACCGTCGTCTGATGAAATCAAATACACATAAAATAAAGACAACTGAATTATCTATTTGTTTAACTGAATTAAAGCGATGCTCCTCTCTGCCAGTACCGGTGATTCCAACGCTATCTCACAGTAATTCGTACGAATTAGCCACCTCGTAACATATTCTCAGAAAATAAATAAGGTTTGGGCGCATTTTTGAAGGGAAAAGTCGCTAAATGGGTCTGCAATGTTGCTAAATTGCTAACACTGTGCATTTCCATTTCTCCAACTATGGGTTGGGCCCCGGGGCAAACAGAAAATACGCGCTGCGTTAATCACGCGTTAAAACAAATAGTGCAAGTGCAGTTAAAATCAATTTGCGTTAACTTTGACAGCACTAATATATGTATATATAGGCCTACATATATATATTTTCTCCCTGAAAACTAATTGCTGTAATGCAAAACTAAAATAAATATATTTTTTGAGTGAAATGTGACCCGAAAATGTTTTCATTATCCTTTGATCTGTTTTGTGTGATTAGTTACAGTAGATTTGATAAAGAGCAGAGATAAACCGAATGAAGTGCGTGCGTGTGTGTGTGTGTGTGTGTGTGTGTGCCTATACTTAACCATATTTTGGGGACAAATTTGTACCCAAAAGTGAGGTAAACCTGACAAAATCTCCAAAAACCTCCCTTTGGGGACGTCCTCATGAAACTGGTTTAAAAAGAAACTAAACAGTTTGAAACTAAACTAAAAAGTTTTTTTGAAATTGTAAAAGTGCAGAAAGTCTCCTGTGAGGGCTAAGTTTAGCTGTAGGGTTGGTGTAGGGCAATAGCACACACAGTTTGTAGTATAAAAACCATTATGCCTATGGGATGTCCCCACTTAGATAGTAATAGTAAACATGTGTGTGTGTGTGTGTGTGTGTGTGTGTGTGTGTGTGCACCTGGTATTTATCACGTCCTGGGGACCAAATGTCCCCACAAGGATAGTAATACCAGTAAATCTTAATCTTGTGGGGACATTTTTTGGTCCCCATGAGGAAACAAGCTTATAAATCATACAGCATAAAGTTTTTTGAAAATCTAAAAATGCAGCATGTTTCCTGTGAGGGCTAAGTTTAGGTGTAGGGTTGGTGTAGGACATATACAGATTGTACAGTATAAAAACCATTGCGCCTATGGGATGTCACCATAAAACATGGAAACCCAACTGCGCGTGTGTGTGTGTGTGTGTGTGTGTGTGTGAACTTCTCAAGGGTGCCCACTCTTCACTAATGGAACTGTGGTAGTGAGTTATTCACAGTCTTAATGAGCTGTAATAAAACGCGCGGGTGAGCAGAGCCGAGGGTGTCTCGTTTCAGCAGCCTCCACCAGACGCCCATCATCCACCACAGTCATGCTGCTATCGGGAAATTCCCCACAAAGCACACGCTACACCGTTCTTTGATTACTTCATTCATTAACAGAGTAAACTGAATTGCACCATCACACTCAGGGTGAGCAATTAACGCTGCGACCGCATCCAGGTCACCAGATCCTCTTTCAAATGGACAACAAACCATTAACAAGGACGGCGTGAAGCAAGAAACATATTTTCATAAGTACACAAACACTGAATATGAGTCCTTGGCCGATGCGTTCAATATTATGGTGGTCAGAAACACACAAGGGGTCGACGTTTCCCTCAAATGTCTGTGCCATTAAACCAGATATGTTATTATTCAGGTATAGAAGCTAAGAAGGCCTAAGACTTTCCCTCTAACATCCACCCTGTGATTAATAGCTCATGACAATTTAATGGAGAAACATATAGCCTGGCACCCTGCAGTTACTTTCATAAGTAAATAAGCCCCATTAACACCATATGCTAGCGATGCCACACAAGGCGACTGGCTCGACTTAAACTCAATCACACTCATAAGTCAAAGTGGGAAACATCCTCAAGGTAGCAATTTCAGAGTCACATGAATGCCATAATTCACTATAGCTCTAAAAGAAAAAGCACGGTCAGTTAAACTCCTGCCAGCTGCTCAAAGGCGTTTTGTACTGGAAAAGAAACTATGGGGAACACAGAAATAACTGTTCGCTTAATTACAGCGTTAAGTCTGTCATTTCTTGTCATAGTATAGCAATCACAGTTAATCACGGTGTCTTTATCCTCCTAACACACATTAATTAGATGCAATAAAGTGTGAAATGTCAACAAATTAGTTCTAGAAAATCTGTAATTAGCACATGAGAATAAAAGGTGACTTCTTTTTAAATTATACTTTTATCAGAAAATTGTGTGTATACATTTATATATGTACATTAATTATTATTATATCAATTATTATGTATATGATATTTGTGTGTGTGTGTGTGTTGCATTGAAACAAAATATTCTATAAATGAATAATAATAATAATAATAATAAATAATATATATTATATATGAACATATATAGATATACATTTATATATACATACACACACACAAATGCTTATAATTACATATATTAAATATTATTACATTGCATAACAATCAATAGAATAATACTAAATTATTATTATTATTATTATTATATAAATTATGTTTTTTATACTTAGAATTTTATTTTGTACTTCATATTTTTACTTTATATATAATTTGTGTGTGTATATAATTCTATACAAATATACAATTATAAATATACATAAAATATTATTAAATATTAGTATATATTATATTTATATATTCAATTTGTATATTTTATTTTAATATATTTTTCATTTATTATTTATATATATATATATATAAATATACACACACACATTTTTTTATTTATTTAATAGATAGATAGATAGATAGATAGATAGATAGATAGATAGATAGATAGATAGATAGATAGATAGATAGATAGATAGATAGATAGATAGATAGATAGATAGATCATTCTACCTATATAAAAGTATAAATGAAGGTAACCTTACAATTCAAATAACTATACTACATACTAAAAATGTGTATTATATATAAAAAAATATGTGTATCGTCACAAACTCTGCATCTTCCATTGCAAAGGGGGCTTTGGGTGATATTAGCATTTATGCACACATACAAAAAAGTATGAACACACTATTACTTGCAACAAACTAATTCTATTGATCTAATTCTACACTAAAAATACAGCAGCAAAAATGATAATTGAATGATAATTCTGCTTTAACACCTGAGTTCCTCCCTGATCTGATTTGTTAATGGTAAAAAGTAATTTTTTGGTTAGTGCAGAGACTCCCTGTGCAGCCAGCAGTGAATCACAACCCAGCTGCCCTGGAAGAAGTGGAAACTGAATCATCACTTTTAGGAGAGGAAAAAAAAACAATCACGTAAAACTCATTGCTCAGATTTGATATGCAGCAGTAAATTGGACAAAATTATTCATTTGAGATGAGGGCCTGCTAAATCTATCAGTCTGTTATTCTAAGAGGCACTGAATAATGAAATAAATGTTCACAGCCTCCAGAAAGCAATAAGGCCCAATACCTGATGTTTAAGAAGTTTTTCTTATTTTTTATCACAGCTCACAGCGAGAGATTTAACTGGGGTTTGCACATTGCTTCGAGTTACAAGAGGGGGACATCGGATCATAGTTTACTTTAAGATTATTAACATCAACACATATTGTTTTACCTTCTGTCTGTCTGGTGTGCCTTGAGTCCAATGATCATGTCATCAGAAAGGCTACTGCCAAAATAAAAAATAAAATAAAAAATCAAGGCCAGAATTAATACGAAATAAATGTAGGATTGTGTGTGAGCGCTTTGGTTATCTGTAATACATGTCTTTGCCACCAGAGGGCATCCTAAACTCATACATTTATTAAAAAAAACATTAATTACTGTGTGTGTGTGTGTGTGTGTGTGTGTGTGTGTGTGTGTGTGTGTGTGTGTGTGTGTGTGTGTGCGCACGCATATACTTTAAAAATAATATTATTTAATTACGCAAATAAATAATACTAATAATAATAATGATGAATTATATAATTTATGAATAATTTTGTGTGTGCATATAATTTTAATTATAAGTATACACAACAACATATAGATATTATATTGTTATGTATAATTTAATGTATTATATATATAATATTATATAAAGAATAGTAATAATAACAATAATAATTTTTATTATTACTAATATTATAATTGTATACAAATTCTATATATTTTTTAAATTTATAAATAAAAAAGCCACCAAAAAGATATTTAAAATTAATTACTTTAACTTATTTTATGAATATATAAAAACAAAATAATAAAATATTTGTAATAATAACAATAATACATTATTTTATATACACACACACACTCATACATATACAAATATATATAAATATTGTTTTATATATATAATCCTTTAAGTGAATAACCATTATTATTATTTTTATTATAATATAAATTATATTCTATCTATAGGCCACTAAAAGGCTATTAAAAAACATTATACAAGGTTTGTACTTCCATCAAGCATTTGTTCACATTAATAACCTTAATTATGAGCAATAATCTGTCATGCATCTCCTTCCAAACAGCTCCAAATCTTCCCAATATTTAAACAGCAACGATGCAAATCGTCTACTATCGACGTCTGAATTAGTTTTCTGTTCGCGAGCATCACAGCCGGTTTACACCTACACAACATCTTGACATGCGATGAGTCTGTGCTCAACAATAACACTCGTTTTTCTGCCAGCCGAGAATGTGAGCAGGAGTCAAGCTAAACCAGACACACAGTCTCCAGTAAACTCAGTGGCACAGATTGAGCAGCTCTTCTATAATAGGCAATGGGGATTGTGTGCTTGATTTAGAGAAGGAGTAAAGAATTATTGTTTTATGGCACAGGTTGAGTCGGGCTGATAAACCCTGGAAGTGAACGACAGACTGATGCAGCCCATATGTGATCTGAACAGGTGGCCCGCTGGTTAATGACCTGAGCTGGTAAGTGATAGGTTATAGGTTCAAACCCCATGAGGACTGAACCTGTAATGAATTAGACCAAGACCAGGTGGTCCAAGAACAAAGAACAAATCTAAATGTATCAAAATCATTTCTAATGCCTTAAGTTTTCAGTTTTGTGTAATAAGAAATCTATGCTTTTACTCTTACGAAAATCTAATTAAACATGGTAAACTTTATTTTATCAGTTTACTGTGGATTTCAAATATAAAGACTTCCAGCTTCATTTTCATAATGTCTTGTCTGACTTGATTTGACATATTTTCTAAGCAACTGAATAATTTTACTTACCAGGTATTTATTCATAAATATAAGGTATTAAAAATTACCCAAGTTTTTCTCACTTTCAAAAAGACATTAGGATCTATTTTAATGCTTTATATATCAATTAAGCTATTAAAAGTTGGACTGCTCTCTCTCTCTTTTTTTTTTTTTTTTTACTTATTTGCAATTTTTATTTGAGTTACAAATAGGTGACAAGTGGGTCACAAGAGAGAAACATGTGATTACAATAAATAAATAAAATTAAGTAGATTCAGATAATAACATTTAATATATATATAACCATTTGACTTAACAGTCAAACAAATGTAATAATGTAACTTAATAGAAACCTAGATATTTTCCTAATAATATTTGGACATATTTTTAAAATATTAAGTTTGCCACAGTATGAATTAGGGCTTTATACAAGAAATGACATACATGGGTTTTAAATTTTAGGATTGGTCCCTTGCATGAAGATGAACCTATTATCTATTTGGGGGTTTATAACGCATAAAAGCTTGAAAATCCTAATTTAATCAAATATTAGCTTTTCATCAATGTACAAACCCTCTGAAGGCCAGTTTGGGAAACTCTACTAAAACAACATCCTCACAACAAAGAAAAGTGTCCTGCTCACAAACTATTTTCTGTTATGGCAGAAGATGGCAGTAAAGTCCTGCAAAGATTCTTGTTTCTGTGAGTTTCACATGTTTTCTGTATGGTTTTCTCTAGATCGGCGGATTTGTTTTGACTTCTGAGTTGTTGTAGAGTCAGATATTCTCCTATGACTTTAATTAAAGTTGTCATATGGACGACAAACTCCTAAGCGTTTATGAAGTCCAATATTTATTCTGATTGTGTCGTTTTCACTTACAGTAAATGATTATTTGAGACTCGCTGACTGATGGTCACCTAATTTCTAGGTCTCACACATTAACTAACTTAACACAAGTTTCGGTATAAAGTTATGTTAAAAAATGCTGGTCTGTTTTGTTTAACATAACATAAACATTTTATGTTGATGCTGTGGCCGTGAGTACCCTACAGGTATTTTCAACAATATTTCTGCTGCACTCACTAAATTTACCATCATTGTTTTTGACACAAATAAATACTTTTTAAAATAAAATAAAAAATCAGGTCATTCACATATGAAGATTAAAAAGATGAAGATGAAGACATGTTTATGTGCTTACATTGGAAATTTATAGGCTGCTGGAAGCCTGACACACACAGTGCCCTCCATAAGTATTGGAGCAGTTGAACATAAGGCAGATATAAAAGATTAAAAGCTATTATTTAGTTGGATTTAAATCTGGAGATTGACTTGGGCAATCTAACACTTTCCATTTCTTTGCTCTTATAAATTCCTTGACTGAACTGGCAGGGTGTTTTGGGTCATTGTCCTGATGCAATATGAAGCACTTCCCAATGAATCTGGTGGCATTTTCTTGAATATTGGTATGCAAGATGGTTTTGTACCCTTCCTAATTCATTCTGCTGCTGTCATCATACATTAAGTCATCAGTAAAGTTGAGAGGGCCTGTTCCAGAGACAGCCATGCACGCCCATGCCATGACACCACCTCCACCATGCTTTACAGATGAGGCTGTATGCTTGGGATCACTGCAGTTCCCTTTTCTCTCCACATTTTTTCTTTCCCATCACTTAGATAAAGGTTCATCTTTGTCTCATCGGTCCATAAACACAGTTCCAAAACTCTTCTGTCTCACCTTTGTGCTTTTTTGCAAACTCTTACCTTGCCTTTCTATTTTTGGTGCTGGTCAGAGGTTTGCATCTTGCTGTGTAGCATCTGTAATTCTGTGTCAAAGTCTCCTGAGGACAGTAGATTGTCAGAGCATCACCCCAGCTTTCTGGAAGTTGTTGGTGATTTTACAGACAGGTCTTTTAGGGTTCATTTTCACAGCTTTTATGATTTGTCTGTCATCAACTACTGTTGTTCTCTCAGCCGATCAGGTCGTTGTTGGTTGCTGGTGGTTTCCAAACTCTTGATTTCTCCATGCCCTTTGTTTTTGCTAGAGCTCTAACTGACTTCCTCTTTTCTTTTAGCATCCAAATTGCTTGCTTTTCTCTCAAAGTCAGCTCCCTCATCTTCATCCTGGTTTCTGTGTTTTATCATCGAATGCAAGATTCAGAATACAGGAGTAATGGATATAACTGATACGACACATTCCCTGCTTTTAATATCTGAAGAATTAATGCAACAGGACACAGCTGATCACTTAGAAAGACCTGTGAGGCAACTGCTCCAATACTTATGCTCACATCAGATAGAGGGATGAAACTATAAAAGTGCTGAACTTCTTAGCTGGTGTTGAATCACCTAATAATAAAATGTGACATTCTGTAGTTTTGTCTCATATTCATATTTTAATCATATTTGTAAATGTCTTGACTTCACAGCCAACAGAGCAATTTTGTCTGTACTGTTCAATACTTATGGAGGGGACTGTATGTGAACTATAGGCTGAAAAAATCTAATTTTCTTGAACCTTTTTAGACAAAATATTTTTTTAAATCTAAAAAAAAGTTTGCATTTATGTATTATATTTTGATCCATCAGGCTTTTATGGCTCATTTAGTCTGATACAGTGAGAATATGGAGGAAAACGGCTTAATTTTATTTAGCAGAAATATGAAATTTGGTGCAGATGCAAGATAATATGTCTTGGTAAAAATGCTTAGTTTGATGTTCAAAACATATAATGCAATGCAGAGGTGGACAGTTAAGTACTTTACTTAAGTAAATTTAAAAAGCATCTATAGTTTATCAGAGTGTTTTTTTTTTTTGGAAATACTTAAGAATATTACAAATGTAGTACTTTCTTGTACCCAAGTAAATCTTTGAATTACTTTTACCTGAGTAAAAGTAAGAAAGTAATAGATTTCTAATTTAATTAAGTAGTAAATCATATTTAATATGAAACGTAGTGCATTAAAAAGTACAATATAATGCTTTGGAATGTTGTGAAGTAAACGTTTTCTAAAGAAAAACACTGTGATAAAGTACAGACACTTGAAAAATGTACTTTTAAAGCAGAGTAAAAATCCTTCACTACTGTCCGCTTCTGACTTTCAGTGCAATACGATGATGATTGAGAGATGAACAAATAAACGTACCTCAAAGTCTGATGATTATATTTGATTTTTCTCAAACATTATGTCTGGATAATCAAGCTGCTTCAGTCCAGTAAGTGTTCATCTTGAAATATAAAAGTATTCTTATGTTTACTAAAAATCAGTAAAAATCCATGAAGCACAAGCTGAAGATGAATGTTTGTACAATTGCACTAAAAGACCTTTTACTGGATAAAAACTCTAAACTATCGGTGACAGAAGGCATGTATGTGCAACAGGTTTTTCAGTGAAGTTTTGATCATGTTGATCATTTAGAGGTCTAATAAGACATATAACCGTCTCTGTGCATGTTTACAGTGTGCCCATGATTTGAGTCAGGCGTCTGAAATCAGTGCCTCTGTTATCATACTGTTGACTGACAGCTCAGTGCTGTACTCAGTAATGTACTGTTGTCATTTAGAGATAACTCACTGCCCCCGAAACAGCACGGCTATTATAAATAGCTCCTTTATTGTGACTGTTTCATATTTCAGGCTAAAATTAGATGCGGGACATGTGGCTGGAACTAAACAGGGAAGCATCTTAACATTGCATCTAAATGCAGAGTGATTTCTTCCAGCTATGCAAGGACAGATTTTCATTATGGCTCTCATTACAACGGAGAAACTTAACCTCTTGCCCAACGCCAAATTTAGCATCAACATTACTGCTTCTGTTTACCCTCTGTTTCTCTGTGGATATAACAACCGTGACTCGAGACACATTAAGATGATGTTGTCTGTAAATATTTGCAGCAAATAATTTGCTTCTAATTTGGTATTTGATGCCTGTAATATCAGGGAAGAATATGCTCAACATTTTAAAATTAAATTAAATTAAACAATGAAACAAACATAAATTAAAAAATAAAATAATAAAACATAAAATATAGCATTACTGTGCACTATAGACAAAGTTGTCTATAAACATCGAATGCATTTGCAGCAAATAATTAATTTGCTTGTAATTTGGTATTAGATGTCTGTAATGACAGGACAGGATATTTTCATATTCTTTTCATGTGCAGAAAAATAAAATAAGCAAATAAAGTTAAGTTTAAACATCTACTGTGCTTAATCATGTTTTAATAATAATTGCATAAAAGAACAGCACAGGTTTAATGTAATTCCTATACTATTATAATCTTTGTTAATATTTTGAGATTTTATTTTTATATTTTAAATTTTCCCCCTTTTTTGGTAGTTTTCTTGTGTTTTTGTCATGTCTCTTTTTTTGTAATATGTCTACACAATTTTGTAGTTATTTTTTTAATTTATAATCTTTGTTTTATTTATTCTTTTAAGTTATTTGCCTTGGCAACAAGCTCAAATAAAATACATTCAAGTTTTTGTACTTTATTCTACTTTAGTTAATGTTTATTTTAGTTCAAGTGACAAAAGTATTATTTTTAATGGTTCTAGTTTTAGCTTTAGTTAATTACAATAATCCTGCACTAAAAGCTTTTTTTTGTCTTTAATCATTAACATATGTCAAGCAAGACACTACAAGGTATGAGGCATGATTGCCGCTCCCTCGAACACATATTCATATTTCAAGAGCAATTTTTATCTCATGACCTGATTATTTTTGCGCTGACCTTATGGGATTACGTGTCTTCATTGTTGCATTTTTAGAGTGATATACCGGTGCTGGTCTGCTTGTTAAAGTCTGCAGCTGTTGTCTCCAGAGACGCCCACCGAGGTTTCATATAGAGCCACTTCTGAGTGAAAGTATCTCCAGAGCTCATTCCAAACAGGACGGCCTGAAGTGGGGCACAGAGACGCACAGCAACAGTAACCAGCCAAAACACACTTACTGTATACATGAGGTTTAAAAGTGGAAAGCAGTGACATTGTTTAGGAACAGCATGTCTCATCCTGTTTAGCAGCTTCTGACCAACAACCAGCAGAACATCTCAAACATCTTTACAGGTTCCTTTACGATCACTCAATGACTGCATCAATGGAAGTGAAATGAAGAAATGTATTTTACCTCAACATATCTCCTTTTAAATGCAAATGCATGCTCTTTTAAAGCTCACAGGACGTTGTCAGTTGTTTCTTTTAACACCATGAGCAAATGAGTCAGTTGTTAACATACATTGAGAAGAGCTTTAAAATTAAACATCTGATGAATTTGATGAGAAATGTTCGGAAAACAAAATGATTTGATTTGCTTTAATTTTCATTATTTATTTTTTGTTATTTACAGTTCGCACATTTACCCCCAAATCATCATTGTCATAATGCAACACTATCTTATTCTTTTATTCTTGAAATATAAATAGTAAAACAAAAAAAATTATTATTATTTTAAAGTGTTTGTGTGTTTGTATATGTGTGTGTGTGTGTGTGTGTGTAATGCAAAATATATACACTATATATATATATATTAAAACAAAATATGTTATGTATTAATTTATATGTTAATTTATATTAAAAAATAAAACTATTAAAGTGTATGTGTGTGTGTGATGTTTTATATGTATTTGTTGCACTGAGTGTTTATTAAATTTGTTATTAAAATTAAATAAAAATGACTATTACAGGGTTTACAATTTAACTGGGAATATTATGAATTACAAAAGAAAGTCAGAAGTAAAATATCCAGATGCATTACAGTAATGAGAATTTTGGATGAAATATGCTTAACTGAAAATAGTGTCACAATCCAAAAATTACATAAATAATGTTAATATATTTGTTATTCTAAACGATTCTTAGATAAATTCTCATTTTAGTAATAGTCGTTTTTATTTAATTGCAATAGTAAATACTTATTCAATACAAATACACACCTCACACACATATGAAAATATTTGACTAAACATTTATTTTTTAGTCATTTGATGACCTAAACGATTACAGTCAAATGCATTTTGATATCTTGATTCATGCAGAGAGGAATGCTGCAGGTCTCAGATCAGAGGATCTCCCAGATCAGATGCTGCCTGCCGTCAAAACAGTCTCAAATGTCTCTGTCATGGACGTCACTGCCAACTCTTCCCTCTCCAGAACCACTTCTGACATCAGCAGAGATGCTTCTTATCGCTTGTATAAAAGGTAACAGTATTAGGATATTTTAAGTGTAATTCAGTCACGGCACACTTTAGAAATGGCACTGTGAAAGGTGGGACAGCTGACCCTGAATCAGACGCCCACAAGGGTGCCATTAAAGCCACATGCTTCAATTCACGACACAAACCCTGGAAAGAAAACACACGAATGACAGACCAACGTCTCAATTCTTTCTCCCAGAAAACCAGTGTGTCAGATCTTTCTCCTGAGACCCAAACCCAATTTGGGTCAGTTTGAGTAGGATATTTAGGAGCTTCATCAAAGTTAAACTTCACAGCAGAGGAGTGAGTCTCATGAAGCCTCGGAGCCCCTCCTTCAGTTGTCAGAGCTTGGCTTTGCCTAATACGTCCATAACACGGCAGAGCTGTGATCACAGCTATTCTAGTGCGGCCGACTGACAGCAGCCATTGGAGCAAATTAACGAGGCGGGACTCTCATCACTTCTAATTAGAAACCACACTGAAAACTATTTTTGGCCTCTGTTCCTATGGAGAGAATTCAAGCCTCCCACCCGGACAATCCCAGCAATAAATATAGACGGATACAAGCGGCAGCAGAGAGACACGGCCTCCGTCTGCACTGAACAAAATTATACAAAATTTAGCAAACAATTTATTTTAGCAGCATTTAAAAAAAAAAAAAAAAAAAAAGAAAGAAAAAAGTTGAAAGTGAGTCAACTAAAATAGTTTATTTAAATGTAGCTAAAATAAATGAATTGCAACCACTTACCTTAAAAAAATGGAGTAAATTCAATTAATATTTTTCTTTCTGTGTGACGGTGAAGAATGAGTATTACTGCACTTTTTGTAATATATAATGCATAATAAGCATTATATATTACAAAATAGATTTTTACATGTTCTTTAGAAAATTAAAGTGGTGTTTGCTCATGCAAAATTATATATATATATATATATATATATATATATATATATATATATACTAAAACCTATATAATTAAATTTTATATATATATACAGTACATATGTGACCCTGGAACACAAAACTAGTCAATTTTTCCATTGATGGATGGTTTGTTATGATAGGACAATATTTGTCTGAGATGCAACTATTTGAAAATCTGGAATCTGAGGATGCAAAAAAATCTAAATACTGAGAAAATTGCCTTTAAAGTTGTTCAAATGAAGTTCTTAGCAATGCATATTACTAATCAAAAATGAAGTTTTGCTATATTTACGGTAGGAACATGATCTTTACTTAATATCCTAATGAAAATATGGAAATATTAATATTTTCTATTATCCTATAGAAAAATGTATAATTTTGACCCATACAATGTATTTATGGCTATTGCTACAAATATACCCAGAGACTTAAGACTGCTTTTGTGCTCCAGGGTCTCATATACTGGTAACAATAACAACACTGGTTGTGAGTAGATTGTAATGCGTTGCTATGTACATGCTTAGACATTGTGGCTGGTTGCCAGGGTGTTGCTATGCAACTGCTGAAGTGTTTTTTTTATCATGTTGCTGGTTAGATTTTTGCTCAAAATATCAATACAGTATGAAAAGTAGTAACAGTGATGCTCAAGTGATGCATCCGTTTTTCTTGTGCAACCATCAGCTTTATAAACACTAAATAAGTCATTCAAAATCTTTTCACTTTTGTGGTTTATTTCCAAACCCCACATTACAAAATAACAGTGTTGTGAACTCTGACATTTAAAGAGAGCTCTTGGCTTACAGGAAGACACTTTACCAAAGCAGGTCATGCAAAAACAGTGTGGAAGGCCTCCAGCGTCGTAGCACCTTTGTGGGAAAATAATAAATAAAAAAAAGAAAATTAAATGCTTTTTTTCTTTAAGTCAGTGCAAAAATATAAACAATGCATAGAAATCCATTAGCAAATGTCTACCATCTGCTGAGCGCACCCAGAGAGAGTTTTTGCCCTTGAAATCCTGGAGCCGGATTCAGATGGTCCGGGTCGCGCTCGTACAAGCACAGTGTGACAGAAGTGACATTAAACCAGCGTTTGAAAATAAAAATATACCTTGCATCAGCTGAACATGAATGGAACAGAATATGCACCTTTAGCATACCACGGTAAATTTACAGGAAAGCTTAAAAGATTCAAAATGTGCTTTGCATTCATTTATCATCCAATATTTTCATTTAATGATATATCTTAGGAGGTATAAATAATAAAAAGGTAATTGCAACTTTTCATCTCACAATTCAGACTTTTTTCTTACATTTCTGAGAAAAAAAGAAGCTATAAACTCAGAATTCACACAGTTCTGTTTCTCTGTAATAAAACTGGGACTTTTTACCTTTCAAGTTGAACTTTTTTCTCATAGTTTTTAGGAAAACAAGATCAGAATTGCAAGACTATAAACTTTCTCAGAATTCTAAATTTATATCTTGCAATTTTCTTTTTTATTCCACCATGGAATAAAAAGTTTAAAAAAAGAAGGTAACTGTGACTTATGTATTCTGAGAAAAAGATGATAGATAAAATCAGAATTCTGACTTTTTTTCTCAGAATTTACAGTTTATATCTCACAATGTTCTTTGTTTCTGTCTGAGAATAAAAAACAGCCAACTGTAGCTTCTTTTCTTGCAGTTCTGAGTTTATATCTTGAAATTCTGAGTTGTTTAAATTGTGAAATAAAAAGTCAACAAAAAATTAAAAAAGCTTCCATATATTGAAGCTGCAATAAAAACTAAGAAAGAGAAACAAGTAGGTTGTTTTCTGATATTGGCACAGTGTCTGATCTACTGCTTTGAATATAATCATTTTTAATAATTTCGAATGACCTGATCAGTAGCGAGTTAGAATAATAAGTGTGCTGGTTGGATTTTTATAATAATAATAATAATAATAATAAAGTCTGATTTGACTGATTATAAGGATATCTTAAGTATTTTAAGCCGCTTGCTTTGTCAAATTTTCAATACTTATAGCTATATATATATAAATTACAAATATAGGGATACAATTTCACTGAAACCATTCAAGGTAAAATTTGTAGTTGCTTTTCTAAGAGCACTACTTGTTTTAGTTCAATAAAAGCAGTAATATCCAAGTTTTCAAAATCGTATGGCCAAAGTGCATGAGGTTTGTGTAAAGCTGAAAAACTAAAATGTCTTATTTAGAAAAACCCTTAATTGTGAAGATTGACAGAGTCCAGGTGAAGAATAGTAAACCGTCCTCTTGTACACTTTGCATTTCAACATTTAGATGAGCCCAGAGTTTTGATATTTCACAGCGTTTGAGTTCTGTTATGAGACAAAAGAACATACCGTGTGATTTAAAACAACACTTAACCACGATAAAAATCAGTCTTTTGACTCTTCAAACACACAGAAACACCTCGTGCTCCGGTTTAAAGCCGTTACCCTTTCACACGCTCCAAAAAAAATGAGTTAAGGCACCAATAGAGGCACGATTCTTACGTGTGCGCAAAAAGTTGAACTTCACAAGCATCCATCCATCTTTCTGGCCAGTTTGAGGTCATGAGGGAGTCGAACCGTTAAACACAGTGAAGCCCAAAAACATTCAAGCGTAATATACATTAGATACCGATCCCATTCACACAAACACACACTTACAGAAGCAGAAACAGACCGAATGTGCAACGCTGACCAAACTAACATGAAAACGGTCAATGCAAACAAAAACTTGTTAATTCTCAAGCAAATGATTTAAGCTATAGTTCAATGATAATATAATAGTAATATAGTTTCATTTTCATCTTGTCGTAATCATGCAATGGGTTATTTTTAAGGGACATTCAAATGAGGTTTGTTCTGATTGTCAGCGATACTAAAGACATAAATACACAAACAAGCGTCTGAACATACACACTACCAGCCAAACCTTTTACAACAGAAAGATTTGTCATGTTTTTATAAAGAAGTCTCTTCTGCTCACCAAGCCTGCATTTATTTGATCCAAAATGCAGCAAAAGCAGTAAAATTCTGAAATATATTTACTATTTAAAATAACTGCTTTCTTATTTGAATATATTTTAAAATGTAATTTATTTCTGTGATCAAAGCTGTATTTTCAGCATCATTACTCCAGTCTTCAGTGTCACATGATCTTCAGAAATCATAATAATATGCTGATTTGCTGCTCAAGAAAAAATTTATTCTTATTATTATCATCAGTTTTTTTTCCAGGATTCTTTGATGTACAGGAAAATCCAAAAATCAACATTTATCTGAAATGAAAAGCTTTTGTAACATTATACACTATACTGCTGTTCTTCTGAACTCTCGATTCATCAAAGAAACCTGAAAAAAAAATCTACTCAGCTGTATAATAATAATAAATGTTTTTTGGAGCAGCAAATCAGAATATTAGAATGATTTCTGAAGGATCATGTGACTGGAGTAATGATGCTAAAAATTCAGCTTTGAAATCAAAGAAATAAATTACATTTTAAAATATATTCAAATAGAAAACAGTTATTTTAAATAGTAAAAATATTTTACAAGTTTACTGTTTTGCTGTACTTTGGATCGAGTAAACGCAGGCTTGCTGAACAGAAGAGAATTCTTAAAAAAAAATCTTACTGTTCAAAAAGGTTTGACTGGTAGTGTACAAAGCTGGTTTGAAATATCGTAAATCAGTGCCTAAACGTAAGAAAAACACAAAAGTACGCGACTAACCAGGTGGACCGAAAGTCTTGCTCTCGTTATGTACACATCACGCACCCGGCTGCTTTCCACACAGACGTTATTGCACAGTGAAGCCACCTTAGGTGTATAAAAATAGAGTAAGTACATTGAAACAAGTGAAATCCAGCCTCTGGGGGCTTTAGCCAGCACCAGCGGCCAAGAGCCGTCGTATGACCGCAGCACAGTGTTTGGCTGAACACCGACGGGACGCTCTGTTTTCCTCAGGATATTCCGTCTGGAAAGGAGCCGCTATACGACGGTCTCGAGGCCGGTGAGTTTGGGCGTGAGTATGCGTGGAGTGATGCCGTTGTTCAGGTCTTCCTCGAACTCTAAAAGCTGGCCCATGAAGTTGAGGTTGGGCGAGATGATGGGTCGCCGGGACTTGACGAACTTGTAGGCGTCTGTCATGGTCATCCAGGTGTGTTTCATCAGGTAGGCGATGACAATGGTGGCGGAGCGTGACACGCCGGCCTGGCAGTGAATGAGGAGCCCCCGGCCGGCCTGGTGCGCCTCTTCTGCGGACGGGAAAAACAGACAAATGTCCCGATCATCAGCATTTCTCTGAAAACTTTCCGTTACCAAAGCATTTGTCAAATCACTAATGTCCCTGCTCTCAAAAAAGTCATTTTTTTCATTTGAATCTCAAAGAAATGTGTGCATAAATCAATCAATCAATAAAATACTGTAATTATTTGGTTATAATTATTATTATTGTTATTAATTATAAATATTACAATAGTAATTTACATATTTGATTAATTATGAATATATAACATTTTAATTATTATTACGTAATTATGAAATTACATATACTATAGATTATTGATATATTATATTATTATATTATATTACACAAATTGTAATATTTTTATATTAATTAGCTATTACAGTAATCATTTATATAATTTATCCTGTAGTATAATTATTATCATTATTCATATTAAATATCTTCATTATAATTAACATATAACATATAATAAAATTAAATATCTAAATTATAGTTATATAATCATTATTCATTATATAATTTACAATACATATAATTGCACAAACTGTAATTATCATTTACTATTTAACTATGAATTATAATTATTATTATTATAATCATTTATATAACATTTTGCATGATTTATTTTGTATACATTCATTGTAATAGTTCATTATTATTATTATTATTTTAATAATTTATATAACATTTTGTATCATTTATTATGTGTCAGTAGGAAATATCAGTTTGCGTCTCCAAACATTAATTTTTGCCATTAATTGTAATAATCCAGTGAGATATTTTGCCACAGTTCTTCTGGATTGAGTCTGTTTCTTCATGTCATTCCAGACAGATGGATGATGATCAGATCAGATCTCAAAAATCTCACTGGATTATTATAATTAATGGCTAAATGAATGTTTGGAAATACACACTACAGCAAAAGATAGAAATAACTGACTTTAAATGATTTTTTAGCTGCTGAAAATACTAGTGTTCTAATCATTTTGGCCACCACTGTATATTAATTATTGATTAATTATAATATTTAATTATAACTCATAATTTGTTTAATATTTATAATATTTATTCATTATAATTATGTTACCATATTATATAATTATTTTCCTATAATTACAGTAGGCCTACTATATATAGTTTATTACTATGTATATATTATTTATTTATTATGGATGTGCATACACACAAACACACACAAACACACACGCATGCATAATAAATAAATAAAATTTTTTGCTGAAGTAAAATGAAGCCTGTTTCTCTTTCAGCAAAACTGTTTTCCTCCTGGTTTTGCAGTTGAAATACTCTTGAGAGGTTTTCCGTCTACAGAGCTCTGCTGTCGTACCGATGAACTCGAAGGCCTCCTCGAAGTACTGCCGCAGGTTCTGCTTGTTGCTGTCGGTGGCGGGTAAGCGCTTGTACTTGAACAGGCCGAGCTCGTAGTGGTAGAGCGGCAGGTGCGTGGTGACGTTCAGGATGAAGCCGATGTCCATGTGCTGCATGAGCTCCAGGTCCTGAGCGTCCCGCTCGTTGCCCAGGTACAGGAAGGGGAGGATGGACGTCAGCTCTGCGTTCTCGATGTCCGGCGTGGAGGGCAGGGAATGAGGTAGCGCCCCCGACAGACCCACCGCGGGACCGCCATCCTGTCCTTCCTCCAGGTGAAGAGAGTGCTCGCACAGATCATTGTGGCTCTGTCGGAAACCAGCGAGGCCTCCTACGAAACATTCATTAAAAACAATCAATCGATCACAACTAAACATCACAAATAAAGCATGAAGCTTGACACTTAATATGTGACCCTCGACCACAAAAGAAGTCATAAGGGTCAATTTTTTAAAATTGAGATTTATGCATTATATGAAAGCTGAATACATGAGCTTTTGTTAGGATAGGGCAATATTTGGCTGAGATACAACTATTTGAAAATCTGGAATCTGAGGGTGCAAAAAAATCGAAATATTGAGAAAATCTCCTTTAAAGTTGTTCAAATGAAGTTCTTAGTAATGCATATTACTAATCAAAAATGAAGTTTTAATATATTTACGATAAGAAATACAAAATATCTTCATGGAACATGATCTTTACTTAATATCCTAATGATTTTTGGCATAAAAGAAAAATTGATAATTTTGAGCCATACAATGTATTTTTGGCTATTGCTACAAATATACCCCAGCGACTTAAGACTGCTTTTGTGCTCCAGGGTCACATATAATAATGTTTTAATGAAACTTTTAGTCCGTAATGCATTTTTAATGTACAGTAGCAATTATTCATAATAGTCCAGGCTGTTGCATGCTCATTTGTCTCATCATAAGAGACGTGTCCTGTTTTTGAGGTCAGGTCACACACACTGAAGGATTTGCATGTAATTGGCATTTCAGGTTGAATAATTTCCAGATTGCGTTACAGATCTGTCTTATTTGCTTGCAGAATGATTAATAGTATCTCTCCCGAGAGCTTATCACATACTTTATTAGGTCATAAATTCACTACATTTATGAAACATGGAAACAAATATGACACTGAAATTCCAGACATATAATATATAGTTAAAATTTATTTAATAAAAATACACATAATAAAATAAAAAATATTTCTAAAATATTGTTATTGATATAATTATAACATTATTAATTATATTGTATTATTACTATATAATACAACATTATATATTATTATATAATTAATTATTATACATTTGTATAATGAGGTTTAATATTATAATATAATCTAATCTCCATAATGAATGAAAAAATTATTTAGAATATTACAATATAATATAAAATATAACGTTATATATTATTATACTAGATGACGTTATAATAATTTTTATATTAGGAATTAATAATAAATTATAATTAGTATATCTGATAATATAATCTCATAATATAATAAAATCTCCATAGCTCACATTTACATTTAAGCATTTATTGGATACTTTTATCCAACGCAATGATTGATTAAAACATTAATAATTATGGTATAATAATACATTATATATTATGGATTAGGTAGGTTATTAATTATGTACTATTTAAAAAAAATAGCAATTAAAATATTACTTTATAATAAAAAAACAACATTGTATATGATTATATTAGGTACTGTAAATTATATAATTATGTCTTACAATATAATAGAATATTCATAATGAAAAATGTAATTATAATATTGCTATATAATATAAAAAACAACATTATATATTATATTAGGTAATATCAATTATAATTAGTCTGTCATATAATCTCCATAATTTATATTTATGCATTTAGCAGATGCTTTTATCTAAAGCAATAATTAAATCAAACATTAATAATTATAACATATCAATTTCAGTTAGTCAAATGTGAAACCTGTAGCACCTGTTAACCTGTCTCTCATTCACAACTGATGAAGAAACCTGACATCATGCAGCTCATTGTACTGAGTGAATCTCGTTAATCACACCCCGGAAAGCACCCTCAACACTCGTTCATTTACAGAAACCCACTCAAACTGTTTCTAAAAGACTCACACTGAAAAGAACTCAAATCCAGGTTTCTCTGAAAAGCTGTCGCTTTCAACTTTGGATGTTTGGAATAAAGTCATTGTTGCACTTTTTTTGAAACCACCTGTTTTTCTTCAGGGTTATCACATAATCCAAATGGGTCTTAACAACGATACTAATGTCATTGTATTTATTTTTTATTTATTATCAAAGCTTTGGCAATTGCACAGTTTAAATATTATGTTTGTTTTATGTACACATATACAGTATGTGACCCTGGACCACAAAACCAGTCATAAGGGTCAATTTTTCGATTTATACATCGCCTGAAAGCTGAATAAATAATCTTTATGATATCCTAATGATTTTTGGCATAAACGAAAAATCAATAATTTTGACCCATACAATGTATTTTTGGCTATTGCTACAGATATACCCCAGAGACTTAAGACTGTTTTGTGCTCCAGGGTCACATATATTACTTGGCATATAACAAAGCAAAGTGTGCATTTTGTGTTAAAACTGAATAAAAAGTTGATCATAAAAAAAAAACTATTGCTGAAATCCTTCAAAACAAGAGATGTAGCATTGCATCAGTGTCTCAGCAATGGATGCTCTGCAGTGAATGGGTGCCGTCAGAATGAGAGTCTAAACAGCTGATAAAAACATCACAATAATCCACACCACTCCAGTCCATCAGTTAACATCTGGAGAAGACAAAAGATGAAACTAATCCATCATTAAGTTCATAATCCATAATAACGCTTCCTCCAGTGAAAAAGTGGTCTGGTCTGAATCAGGAGAGAAATCTGCACAGCTCAAGCAGCGTTTACAAGCCAAAACAGCTCCAAACAAATATGTGTATGGATTCTGATGTAAGAGACAACAGGAGATGGACTTCTTCACTGGAGGAAGCGTTATTATGGTATTTTGGCCAGACGTGATAGTTTGAAGTTAAAATGCTTTAATGCAGGATCTGTTTGTTACAAACAAGATGTTAATTGAAAAGGAAAGAACATGACATGTGGTCAAGTATGGTGTCCCATTCTCCAAGTGCACACACACATATATATACACACACACACACACAGACACACTACAATCCCTGGCAATACCGAGACTTGAACCCGTGACCTTTGGGTTACAAGTCCCTTTGATGGACTGGAGTGGTGTGGATTACTGTGATGTTTTTATCAGCTGTTTGGACTCTCATTCTGACGGCACCCATTCACTGCAGAGCATCCATTGCTGAGACACTGATGCAATGCTACATTTCTCCAAACCTGATGAAGAAACAAACTCATCTGCATCAGTATATTTTCAGCAGATTTTTATTTTTTGGTGACTAATTCCTTTAATCTCAAAGAGCAATAGTTAAAACTCAACAGTGCCAAATGTCTGCATGGATACAGTACTGCGTTACACAAGCGACATTTGGTGGCTCAGATGTTCTGAAAGTCTGCTGCGCTCACAAACTGGCGAACGTCAGATGATGCATTGAAGGACTAGAAACAGCAAAGTCACATTAGACTGAGATCTTTTCTTCATTTTTTTAAAGATCAAGACCAAATTTCCAAGATCCTCCTGATTGATGGAGGAATTAATAAATGCGTGGCCTTTCCTGCAGAGCTCCATGAGATTGAGGGCAATATTGACTCTGAGGAGATTCAGAAGCACAGCGGGTCTGCAGTCTGAACAGCTTTTATCTGCAAGCATTCTGCAAGAGCCCTGATACGCTCGCTAACACACACACACACACACACACACAGCGCATGAGAATTACAGAGACGTCTGATTAGCATCGCATATACCCTTCCAGGAGAAAACAGTCCCAGAATGCAATTCAAGCTCAGTGAAGCAATACATTCAAGAGAAATGGTGATTCACTCAGTATTTGAAAAATGACCATTTTACCAAATTATTCATATAAAATGCAACATTATATATTATTAGGTATCATACATTATAATTATATCTTATAATTTTAAAATGTGATATACTTTCCATTTCACTTACATAATATAAATAATCTCCATAATTAATTATAACATTATTAATAATATAATATCACTATATAATATAATTTTTTATCTAATTATTAAGTATTAAATAAAATATTATCATATTATTATAGGTATTATAAATTATAATTAGTATACATTTCTTATAATTTTATAAAATTATAATCTCCATTTAATAATAATTAATTATAACATCATTAATTATAATACAATATTATATTATACTATATAATATAAAATACAACATTACATTTTATTAAATTAAATACTTTAAATGATAAATAGTACAATTATATTTTATAATTTTATAAATTACCATTTTATAATATATACAATCTCCATAATTACAGAATTATTAATAATAAAAATTACAATTGCATTTTATATTTTTTATATGATATAAAAACATTATTATAATATAATATTACTTAATTCATTCATTAGAAAATCACAAATAAAAAAAAGTCGAGTACTGTATAAGTAGCTTAACAACATGCCAACACCAAACTCTATAGAAATCAATAATAAACAGTGGAGTTTCCGCACATTGTGTGAGGAGTGCTGCAGGTAAATGCATAAGCCACATTTTCATGTTGTAGCCTATGAAGAGCATTCCAAACCAATTATGAGATTCCATTTCAAGCTGCGTTAAAACTAGACAGCAAGACAGCTCACTAGAGTCCTAATGTGTGCGTACGCTGACATATCGGCTCCGTTCCAAAACCTTGTGTGCTAACTTACTGTCTGCACTCCTAAAGCAGCAGCCTAACTGTGGGATTATCTCATATGCAACACATATGTGACCCTGGAGCACAAAACCAGTCTTAAGTCGCTGGGGTATTTGTAGCAATAGCCAAGAATACATGTATGTTCTCAATATTTAGATTTTTTTGCACCCTCAGATTCCAGATTTTCAAATAGTTGTACCTCAGCAAAATATTGTCCTATCCTAACAAACCATACATCAATGGAAAGATTATTTATTACTCAGCTTTAAAAGAAATGGACCCTTATGACTGGTTTTGTGGTCCAGGGTCACATATGTATAAGTTGTCCAAAACAAGGTAACTTCGAAGGCATCATGTTGGAAAAGAACACATGTATGATGCCTATGTTTTGGAGCAGATGCATGCAGTGGATGTCAGCTGACAGACGCGCTCTGCCCTCGTCCCTCGACTCTTCACGCCAGCCAAACAAGGCAAAAGATGGCAACAGACTCGCTCGCTGCTAGAATAGAGCTGGCTCTTCACCGTCAGCTGCTGCCAGGGGCCGCAGGAGCTCAGGCACGCGGAGACACATGGTCATCGCAGAGAGAGGTCAGCTGAGCGGAGCTGGACGTGCCTGCATGCATCAACAACCTAAAGCTTTCAACGACCTGAAGTCAGATCAACCGGAGACGTAACACAACTACTGTACTGTCCGGCTAGTTTGTTCGGTCACACCTCACAGTCCTACTGTTCTAGCCTCATAGTATTCATTTGACAGTTGCTGAATCAGTTTATTACAAATTATACAATTAAGTAAAAGTGCAATGCCTTACAAGTCTCTTCTGCTCACCAAGGCAGGAAAACTGTGAAAAAATATTTCAATTCAAAATAGCTGTTTTCTATTGTAATATAATGTAAAATGTAATTTATTTTTATGACGCAAAGCTGCATTTTCCAGTCTTCAGTGTCACATGATCCTTCAGAAATCAGTCTAATATGCTGATTTGCTGCTCAAGAAACATTTCTGATTATTATCAATGTTGGAATCAGTTTTGCTGCACAATATTTTTGTGGAAAACGTGATACATTTCATTTTTCAGGATTTTTTGATGAACAGAAAGTTCAAAAGAACAGCGTTTATTTGAAATAGAAATCTTTTGTAATATTATAAATATCTTTACTGTCACTTTATATCAATTTTATGCATCCTCGTATTTTGTAACATTTTAAATGTCAGAAAAAGTCTTTACTGTCACTTTGTTGCCATCCTTGGCTTGCTGAATAAAAGTGAATTAATTTCATTAAAAAAAAAAAACTGGCCCCAAACTTTTGAGTACAATAATAACTAAAAGACACTGTGATGAATCGCGTCACACACCAGTGTTGGGCAATAACTAGCTACAGTAATAATATTACTTTTTCCCATAACTAGCAGTGTAACTAATTACTATAATATGATTTCAGTAATTGTTACATTACCATTCATAAACCAGCTCGTTACTTTCGATGCCTCAACACCTAATGATTTGCAGTCAAATAATCCAATAATTCCTAGATTCATTTTCATAATTTTCACAATTTTACTCTGGTATTACAACTAGTAGTGCAACTATTTACTGTTGCCAGGAAGTAATAAGTAATAATATTACTTTTGAAAGGAGTAACTAGTAATGAGGAATATATTATTTTTTTTTGCATACCTAGCCCTACACTGTTCACAACACACATCAAAAAAGCCCAGGATCACACTACAAGTTTCAGAACGGGAAAATCTCATACGGTTACTCAAAAGCAACGGTCCGAAAAACTCCAAGCAGACACACGTCTGAGAGGGTGGCTTCATCTTTGAAAGTACAACGAAACAACGAAACAAAAAGTAGGCGTTGAGTAACGAGTCATTTCTAGAAATGAATAATTCAGCTAGTTCTATTTCTGCAAGAATCAAATGACTGTTGGTGAAATTAAAAAGGCAGCACAAACGTTAGGACAGAGGATTCACAAAACAGGAGATAAGAATGACAACAACTAGGCTATTTTCTGCTTATTTTTTCATTTATGAGACTGTTTTTACATCTAAATAAGTACTTACACTCTTGAAAATAAAGGTTCTTGATTGCATCGATGATTCCATGAAGAACCTTTAACATCCATGGAACAAAAGGTTCTTTATAGTGAGAAAAAGTGTACTGAACATTATTTTTAGAATTTATCTTTTTTCTTTGGCTCCAGGACTCTAACATTAACTCTAACATAACTTTAACATCCATGGAACTTTGCCATTCCATAAAAGATTCTTCAGATTTAAAAAAAAAAATTTCTTTGAGTAAGAAAAAAAACCTTTTGGAACCTTTATTTTAAACATTCATTTTAGAATGTTTAGAAGATTCTAAAAAGCATTCGATTGACTGCATGCCCATTCATTTCCAAAGCTTCACTCTCAAAAGCAGGCCTACCTTTAAGAACGATGGGGTCCTTTCCTTCCCTCCGCAGCGACTCCAGAACCACATGCAGAGGCTGAGATGGCGTCAGCCGGCCCGGGTCCACCGTGCTTTCGTCGTACACCACCAGCTCTTTGGAAAAAATCCCCTTGAAGGAGTCCTTGCTCTGCCGGCAGGAGATGAGGTCCAGAACGGTGATCTTGCCCTGCTGGAGCCGTCGGCGGCTGATCTTGTCCGAGCAGTTGATGTGCACGGCGCCTCGGATGTGGCTCTTGTTAAACTCCATGAAGGGCCGGCAGTCGATGATGACGGGCACCGGCCCCACCGGGTGGCCCAGCGGGCAATGCGTCAGCTTCTTGGCCAGTTCGTTGGGGTGGATGACACGCATGCCGCCCCTGCTCAGGCCGGAGGTGAGACTGGGAGCGCTGTAGGCCTCGGTGGGGACCCCATAGCCCACTCCGGAGTTCAGGTTAGGGCTGCTGGCGCTGACCTGGCCGTCCTTCTCATAGGTGCTCACCGTGCAACAGCTGGCACTGCTGCATCCACACGTCAGCGAGCGCGTGGAGCCGCTGGACGAGGGCATATACGCCTGGATCTTCACCACGGTGGTGCTGCTGATGACCGTCGACTGACCGACGGTGCCCACAGTGGCTTCCAGGTAGCTGGTGTCCAGGCGGAGTCGGAGTTCCTGAGGTCGTATAGGCCTTGGCAGCGCCACCACAATTCTGTCGTCTAGAGGAGAAGGAGGCATGGAGAGACCACAGAGGGTTGGCACACCACGGAGAACTCAGATGTCCGCTCGGTCGCAAGCTGGTCACTGAGAAACACACGAGAATCAGAGATGGATTTAAAAATGAAGGTTGTTTGCGCAGTGATGCCACTGAAGAAGCATTTTTCATTACCCATGTGCAGAACATTTAAAAAATCTAAAGCTAAGTGTTTCCCAACCTAGTTCTTTGGAAGCACACCAACACTACACATTATGGAAATGTGTTAAATAAATAAATAAATTAAAAAAAATTAATTAAAAAGTAATTAGAAAATTATAAAAAAAATAAACAAAATTAAATATTTAAATTTTATAATTATTTTATTTTTATAAAAAATAATTAAAAAACAAGCAAAAAATTAAATAATACAATTTAATTCAAATAAAACGTCAATATTGTAGGGTCTTTCAGTATGTCAACACCTTAAAGGCAAAAATTAAAATCGTCACAAAAAATTACATACAAACAGAAAGATAATATACTCTAAAAATAAGAAAGACAGAAGACAGTGAAACTGGTTTTAAAGGGACACAAGTGTGAATGCAATGAAAAAAAAATTGTGAATGCAATGAAATAATGATACTGTTAATAAAAATTTAAGTAAATAAAATAAAAATTAAAAATAAAATATATTTTAAAAAATACAAACAGAAAAATATATATAATGTATAAATTAAGACAGTGAAACTGGTCAAAAAAGACAGGACAAGTGTGAATGCAAAGAAATAATGAAACTGTGTTTAGAAACAAAATCAATTAACATTAAAATCACAAAAATATATTAAAACATAAATAAATTAAATACATCAATGTTGTAGGGTGCTTCCTTATGTCAACACCTTATTTAGATTTTGATTTTGATATTAAAATCAAGTAAATGTATTTAATTATCTAAAAATAAAAAAATAAAAAATATTATAAAAAAAAAAATTCTTACAATAAAAAATTAAATCAATTTAATAATTTTATTTAAAAAATAATTAAATAAATACAAACACAAAGAAAGCCAACCAGATGGGATCTTGGGATGGAATGCAAGTTTGAATTAACTAAAATAATTTTACCCTGTTTGAAATAAAATAAAATTTAAAATGAAACAGATGAGGGAAACATCCAAAATGTACTGCTGACAACTCTTCAGGAACAGAGTTGGGAAACGCTGACCTAAAGAACCTGTTTCCATTATGAATAATAGAAAGATTCCATGGATGTTCTTCATGGAAGCAATAAAGAAGCTTTATTTTTAAGGCTGTAGCGTCGTCAAACGGATAGTCTGCTCTCACACAGGCCCGGACCCAACCTGCAGGGGCTTCACACTCATTTTTAGGGGAACCTGCAGAATGGCTTTCAGCTGAGAGCACTACAGTCAAATCAGCCGAAATATTCAATCAGCAAACGTGCTAGTGTCACTAGAACTTTCAGACCAAGATGTGTTTGGATTTGCATGGAAATCTATCTGATAGATTCCTATAGGCTCTCATCACAGGAGCGAATTGCTGACCCCAGTAAATTCAAAAGAGCACACAGCAGCCCATTCCCAAACACGGCATGTGGACGTGCTGGGAATAAAATATGGAAAGGTTCTGCATCTGAGGCTAGACATCATCATTATTTCATGCGGTGACAATGCATGCAATTTACAGATGGTTTGCTTTGCACAGCACAGAATCTGTCAGGATCACAACTTGAGACTCACACATGACTGATGACAGCCATGCATGGAAATCAAGTTTGATTTGAGGCAAAATAGCATCTGCATTAAATGTGTTCTTATTTCCTGGAATGAAACACATCCTATAGATCTATATGGGGTGGGACTGCTCAGCAATCCCGTGCAATTACTAAACAACTCCAAACAGTTCAACATGTTCTTCAGACTTACATGCGAGTGGCGTTTATCAGCAGTGTCTTCCTTCCGCTGCTTATCGATCAGTATGAGCCGCTCAGCCGGTCCCTGCGCTGGAGACCCGCAGCATTTTCCTCCCGTCCTGCTTTGCTCTCTCTTCACTGATGGAGTTGGAGTTTGTAGCGGCTCCGCACTAGTATCACTTCAGACTGACGTGCGCCTGAACCAATGGAGCTCCGCGCTGCTGAAGGAGAGCCACAGCGACCCAGAGATGGGAGGAAGCGCAGGGTGATGTCATTGAGAGCCAATCAGGAGAGAGTTCGGCCAAAGCGGTTTAAAGAGACGGGACGCGAGTGTGAATGCACTGAAATACTAGTACTGAGTAAAGACTTAGAATGAAAATGAATTAAAATTTAAATAATAAAATAACTGTACTTTTAAAAAATACAATTATACAATAAAAAAATAAAATAAAATAAAAATGTTTTTAAATAAATGAAAACATTTTTTATCACTGTTGGAGGGTCCTTCATTATGTCAACACCTTAAAAGCAAAAATGTAAATATTTATTTAAAATAAAATACCAACAGAAAAGAATATTCAGTATTGTATAAATTAGCCAATCAGAAGATGTTGAAACTGGTTTAAAGAGACCGGACACAAGTGTGAATGCACTGAAATAGTAATAAATAAAGAATTACAATTAAAATTAATTAGAATTAAAATAATAAAATAAAATAATTATACTACGTTCAAAATTAAATGATACAATAAAATAAAAAATATTAATTTTCTTTTTAATAAATGTAAAATATATATATCAATGTTGGAAGGTCCTTCATTATGTCAACACCTTAAAAGCAAACATTTAAATATTTATTAAAAATAAAATGCTAGAAAAAGATTATATTGTATAAATTAACCAATCAGAAGATGGTGAAACTGGTTTAAAGAGACGGACACAAGTGTGAATGCACTGAAATAGTAATGAATAAAGATTAAATTAATTAGAATTAAAATGATACAATATTTCTACTGTTTAAAAATAAAACTACACAAAGTAAAAATGATAAAAAATAAAATTAAAAATTAAAATACATTTTAAAAAATGTATCAATGTTGGAAGGTCCTTCATTATGTTAACACTTTAAAAGCAAAAATGTTTATATTTTTAAAAATAAAATACGGTAACACTTTATTTTAAGGTGTCCTTGTTACATGTTACATGTACTTACTATTATAACAACAACAAATTACGCATAATTACATGCAAGTAACCATAAAACAAACCCTAATCCTAATCCTATAGCCATATGGTAACCAAATGTAGTTAATTAATATTACTCAACACTTAAATGTATTACACTGTAACTAGGACACATTAAAATAAAGTGTAACCTTTACTTTTTACTGTTTTATACCATTTTTATTTTATTTTCAAACATTATTCCACTGCATTCACACTTGTGTCCGGTCTCTTTAAACCAGTTTCACCATCTTCTGACTGGCTAATTTATACAATACTGTATATTCTTTTCTGTTAGTATTTTAGGTTACACTTTATTTGAAGGTGTCCTTGTTACAGTGTAATTATACATTTAAGTACTGAGTAATAGCAATTAACTACATGGACTTACTATATGGTTATGGTTAGGATTAGGGTTACTTACATGTAATTATGCACAATTAATCATTATTGTAATAGAAAGTACATGTAACGTGCAACAAGGACACGTTACCAAACTAAATGTGAACACCGGAAAGGCAAAAAATAAAATACAAACGGAAAGAGGTAAAACTTTGTGTAATGTGAAACTTACCATGTTTAAAAATAAAATAAAATATAAAAATGATAAATAAATAAATAATGAAAAAAGACAATGTTTTTGGATCATTATGTCAACACCTTAAAAATGAAATGTAAATATAAAATAACATTATAATATAAAAGATACATTTTAAATAAATAAATACAATAAAGAAAATGTTAAAAAACCCTAAAAAAACCTATTACAAATAAAATACAAACAGAAAGAGGTAAAACTTTGTGTAATGTGAATTTTAAACGTTGTGTAAAAAAATGCTGAAAAATAAAAATGTTAAAATATAAACTATATATTAAAATATAAAAAATATAAATGTTGTAGGGTCATTTCTTATGTTAACAAACTAAAGGCAAAATTAAAAGTCACTAAAAAAATACAGAAAGAGAATATTTGTATGATAATTGTATAAATTGTAATAATTTTTAAGAATGAAAATGTCAACATTATACAGATTCTATAACAAACATTATCCAACACTAAACTTAATGCATTCAAATATTATGAAACTATGACTTATGTACCAACAACCCATATTTGAATGCAAATCAGCTACTGATCTAAACATTCAAAAACATTAAATGACTTAATAACGAAGGTTATGTAGTGTATGCAAAATAAGACTGATTTGTCTGGGATGGACTGCTGTTGAGTGGAGCCCCATATAAAGCCCATGACTGCTGTTCACACTGTAGTTTAGAGTCATCTATAAGAGACCTTGTTTTCACATATAAGGGCAAGGCCACAGTCACAAATGTTATATCATGTCTTCATCTCTAAATGATTCATCTGTGACTAATGTGAGCTTTATTCATGATCTCACGAGCAGTGAATAGTGTAACGTTCACCAAAGTCAGGTGAGGTTTGACACTTCATGATTTCTTGTGTTTACAATAGAAAGCATAAGATAGATTTAGTTGTTAAAATGAGGTAAAGTGCAAGTTGAGGTGACTAACTTTACGTTCGCCTCTCCTGATCTTGTTTTATTGCCCCGGTAGAAGCATAAAATTATATTTAGATGTGTGTATGTGAGAGTCTGTCAGTGGAAAAACTGACGTCATGCGGTGTGATATTTAGAGGCCTGAAGAACAGGAAACGAACAACCACTTCCTCTTTTGCAGAGGTGTTTTGCTGAGGCCCTTTCTTCACAGTAGCATTCGTTTCATTATTCTCAATGACAATTCTCATTAGAGTCTCGTTACTGTAACACAGTCGTTTGCATTTCAATCAGCATCATTAAAGGCAGTGGGGATTCATTACAGCAACAATACATGGAAAAACAAATCAAATGTAAATGATATTTAAATATGCAAATATGTGTACACTACTGGTCAAACATTTGGAATGATTATGATTTTTTAATATTTCTGAAAAGTCTCATACTCACCTATGCTAAAAAAAACTAATATTATGAATTATTCAAAATAAAACATGCTGCTTTACATTACAATATTTTGTTTGTTTTTGAAAGATATCATGCAAGTATTATTAAAATGTGCATAATACATATCCTTATATTTATAATTAGATATCTTTATAATTATTCACAATAAAAAGTATATATTTTATGCTGATTTACATTATTATTATTCTATAATAAAGAATTTTTAATGTTTTTCAAAGACATCTTTTATGCTCACATTATCAGTTTTATGCTCACAAAAACATTTTATAATATTTTAATATATTTTATGCCGATTTACACATTGCATTATTAATAATAAAGATGTTTTTTAAATGTTTTTCAAAGATGCTAGTCGGACCACAAAAGCTGCATTTATTTTATTATAAAAATTTATGAATTTTTTTTTTAGATGTATTAAACTTTAAAAACATTAATAAAATTACTATTAATAAAACTGCATTACCGAAATTTAATTTTACATACATGCATACATAAATTGGAGATTAAATTAGTTTCATTGCCATGAATACAAATGACAACAAATACATTTTCTTTATCCAAATTTGATGACATTTTTATTTAATTTTATGTGGCAAAATGTGACCTAGGCATGTTTTTTTTTCTCCCTCCAACCATAAAAACTTTTGGACTGCTGATGATGGACCTGTACGCCTGATTAAAACTCATCTGGATCTGAATGAAGCTGAATCTTCTCTGAGATCTGAAGAGTATTTTTCTGCATCATTGCCTTCGTGATTCAGAGTCCATGAACATCTTGCTCAGCATAAGTGTTGTTCAGATGGTCATGAGCAAGACGCAAACCTGCTACACGTGACAGAGATGCTGTCAACAATCTCCCCACAAACCACGCTGTTATTACAGCCATCTGTCTGCTGTCTAAATCTATTTATACAGCCCACTGTGAAGCCACTCACGGTTTATAGTCAGAAAAGTCTTGATTTTATGCCTTTCATCTACTTTCAACGGCATTCCATGCATGATATTTCACAACAATTAAAAACAAAAACTACAAGTACAGTGTATAAGATGAAATACTAGAATAAAAGAAGTTAAATCATAGTTTTAATTCAGAAAAAAAAAATTTTTTTCATTGTTTTCTTATTTTTGACCATATTTATTGTACTCTTAACCAGTTTTGTCTTGTTAAAATAAAATAAAATATATATATAGATATGTAAACAGTATATCTATAAATAACAAATATCAATACATTATAATAATGATATTTTTTATATAAATAATAGAGGTAATATATAAATGACATTTAGATTTCTTGTTTTTAATTTTTTTTTAATTAACTGGACAAGAGAAAATCCACTTGTAACATCTCAAAAGCTGCTGAAAATGATTTGTAAAGAATCGAATATGAAATGTTCATCAGGCTGTGGTTCCTGGAAAGCATCAGGCTTGAGAAACACAGCGTTTGCGCTCCCTGCTGGTCACAATAAAGACCGACAGTCAGTTCACTGCACTTCCAGTCCTTTAATTCACAGCGATCACCTGTTGCATACACAATCAAACATGCTCAGGTAAAAACCTAGAAAATCGCTAATTTACACACTTATTATAAAATTTACTTGGACTTCTTAGTCTTTGAGAGTCTTCTTTTCCTTGGCCCTGATTGATATATAAAATATAAAATGCAATTAATATCAAACATGCATAACATGAAAACATATAGATTTGGGTTGAAATGCTTTCTGGTAAATCTCAATTTTACACAGTAAACAAAGCTTACTTATTCACCATCCTCTCTTTCCTCTCCCGGAGTCTTTTTTTCTTTGGTTTACCTTCTCTCTCAATTTTCAGAGCGATTCTGAAGTACTCTCTGTCTGCAAACAGAACACATATTTAACATATCATACAAACAAAACAAGGTTTACTTCATATCAGGAATCATCTGCAACATTAAACTCATAAAGCCTCCGTTTTCTTTCTACTAAGTGAACTGAAACTTTCTGCAAATCAGAAATAATAATCATGTACTTACTGTTTTCATCCATAAACCTCAAAACATCTCTCTTGATCATGAGAAGCTGGACGTTCTCGCGTGCGTCCTTCCGGCCGATGTAGGATCTGTAGTGTAAGGAAAGCCAGAGCGATCTCCTGACGTCCCACTCCTTCTTCACAGCATCCATGCAATTTCTGAATCAACATCACAAGAAACAAAAGCACTGCTTGTCATAAAAGTCACATTTATCATCAGAATTATGCGGTGACTTCCTAATGATTCCTTAGAAATGTATATAATGCGATTTATATAATGAACATAATTGTGCACATAACTTGTGTTTCCAACTCTTCTTGTTGGGTGGCCATCTGATCTTTTTATGAACGTGACAAAATATTATCAATAAGTTTACAATTTGAACAAGATATAACAGTGTAATGTATGTATTTTTGCATGTATGCGTTCCTTACTTTTATTATTATTATTATTATTATTATTACTACCGCTAATACTACTGAATAATGAGAGCTCAGACTATACTTTAAAAACAGTTCTATTATACAGTCCGATTTGGTTACAGCAGATCTAAAAAAAAAAAGTAAAAAAAACAAACAAAAAAAAACAGTCACATTCATAAAAAAAAAAAAAAAAAAATATTTTGGCACATTCATAAAAATCTAATTGTATATATATATATATATATATATATATATATATATATATATATATATATATATATATATATTGGTGCTGACAAATGATTATGCAATTATTTTAATTGCAATTAAAATCAAATTAATTGCATCCAAAATAAAAAAAATAAGTTTTTGCATACATAGTGTGTGTTCTGTGTATATTTATTACGTATATATAAATACAAAAATATATTTTATAGAAAATATGTTATATTTGTTAAATTTATTTAGATATAAAATAAAGAATATAAATATATACATGTAAATATTAAAAAATATTTACTGTGTGTGTGAGTATTTATATATACAGATATAACAACCTATTTATATATATATATAAATTGAGAAACTAATGGAATGCATAGTCGATATAAAAACTGGATGACGAGTAACTTCTTACTGCTAAACTCTGTTGTTCTGCACACTTGATCAACAAACTACAGTTGGTCCAAATGCAGCAGCTAGAGTCAGGAAGTACGTCCATATTAGCCCGGTTCTGTCAGCACTGCTCCCTATCAAACATCGTATAGATTTTAAAATCTTGTTAATTACTTATAAAGCCCTAAGCCTCAGTACTTGAGCGAGCTCTTATTACATTATAGTCCTCCACGTCTGCTGCGTTCTCAAAACGCTGGCCGTTTGATAATACCTAGAATATCAAAATCGACTGCGGGCGGCAGATCCTTTTCCTATTTAGCACCCAAACTCTGGAACAATCTATCTAATACTGTTCGGGAGGCAGACACACTCCCTTAGTATAAATCTAGATTAAAGACACATTTCTTTAGTCTTTTAACAAGGATTGTTAGGCTGCATTAATTAGATCAACAGGAACCGGGAACACTCCTCATAACACATGATGTACTCACTACATCATAAGAAGAATGGCATCTACGCTAATATTAGTCTGTTTCTTTCTAATTCTGTTTCTCAGTCCGTGTCAGGTTTCTCCATTTTTTGTTTTGGTTCCTTGCCGCTGTCGCCTCTGGCTTAATTAACGCGATTAAATTTTTAATCGATTGACAGCACTAATATATATATATATATATATATATATATATATAATTCAATAAATAATTAATATTTTCATAGTCATTAATATAATAGTTAATAAGATTACATTTTAATTTTTATTTATGTTTTATTTAGAATTTTATATTTATAAAAAAATACATAATTTTTTAGATACTTTTAAACTAATATGCAATTAACAATATATAAAAAAATAACAAATTAATATGCAATTAATGTCACACATATAAATATGTTAGAGATGTTGCTTAAAATGAATGCCACCATAATTGTTTGTTGTATACTTATATTTTTCACTCCTATTCTGAACACCATAAAATTTAAAAGATATTGTCGGTAGTTTACATAATTTATGAATTTAATAACAAAAAGAGACTCAGAAGCTGATGCAACTTATCTTTCTCTCATAAATGCAATTTTGATCCAGTGCAAATTATTTTATGTACTATATATGGTGTATTAATAATAACTAACTTATTTTTGAGTTCCTTCATTATTTTCCGAAGACACTTCCAAGCCTTCATGTCACATTTCCAGCTGGAAAACTCCAGAAGGTCCATGGAAACGGTGAGAGCTTCTTCTCGATCGTTCTTTTGCTCTGGAAAAGCAGCAGAAACTCATTTAAATCAAATTTACTGGTCAATTACTGGTCGGTCTTTATAAGAACATTGCAATGTCTAGAAATCCATCTAGTTTCCATACGTACTGGTGTGCAGCAGGAGCGAGCAGAGCTCCAGCATCAGCTCGTGACTCGGGACTAAAGAGTGCAGAATCTGAGCGACACAAACCACAACATGGGAGTCATTTTAATGAGAACCTTCATATATTCCTGATTGACTGAATGGTTTCATACCCTTAATGAGCTGATGAGTTTGGTTTGTGGGGCTTGGTGTCTCTTGAGGAACTGGTACAGATAAACATGAGCGTTGGGGTTCAAAGGGAACTCCTTGTTGTAAGCGTTATTCTCCAGAACCTGAAGAGCAGTCTCCTCATCCTCGTAAAACTCCAGCATCTGCAGCGGTCCACACACATAGACAGCAGGAGATCAAGACGAGTTAGTTTAAACAAAAACATAAATCCTGTCCACATCATTACTTTCTACACTACCTTTATTTTAAGGTTTAGGCTCTGTAAGATTGAAAAGACTCTGGAAGAAGAAAACTATTGGTCAACATTTTAGAAAAATTATCATTTTTTAATGCTTTTGGCAAAAAAGTCTCACCGAGGCTGCATTTATTTGCTTAAAACAAAATCCAGGGAATTGTTTGAAATATTACAATTTAAAAAAATATATATATATATTTCTGTGATGCAGCGCTGTATTTTCAGCATCATTCCTCCAGTCTTCAGTGTCACATGATCTTCAGAAATCATAATAATACACTGATTTACTGAAACATTTCTGATTATTATCAATGTTGAACACAGTTGTGCTGCACAATATTTTTGTGGAAACTGTGATAGATTTTATTTTTCAGGATTCACAGATCAATAGAAAGTTCAAAAGAGCAGCATTTATTTGAAATATAAATCTTTTGTAACATTATAAATATCTTTGTCACTTTTGATCAATTTAATGCATCCTAGCTGAATAAATGTTTTAATTTTTTTTTTTATAAAAACAAACAAAAATGTGAATAGTTTCCACAAAAATATTTTGCAGCACAAATGTTTTAAACATTGATAATAATCAGAAATGTTTCTTGAGTAAATCAGTATATTAGAATGATTTCTGAAGATCATGTGACACTGAAGACTGGAGGAATGATGCTGAAAATACAGCTTTGATCACAGAAATAAATTACATTTTAAAACCTGTTCAAATAAAAAACAGCTGTTTTAAATTGTAATAATATTTCAAAATTTTATACTGTATTTGATCAAATAAATTCAGCCTTGATGAGCAGAAGAGACGCCTTTCAGAAACATAAAAAAATCCCCAAACTTTTGAAGAAACAGAACATTAAAATAATCCATATAACATGTTCACTATTTTCCAAGTCTTTTAAAGTCACAACACTTTTGTGTAACAAAGAGACTAAAATATAAGCTATTATTCACTCACAAATCTGATTCGTGCATGCACATTCATTTAAATAGTGGTCGATATTGTTTTTTTGACAGCCGATGCCGATATCATGGAAAGCAGGGTGGCCAATATAAAGCCGATATAACTTTATTTATTTTAAACCATTTGAAAATGGATTTAAAAAATAAGTGTGTAAAATAAAGATAATTACACTTTAGACGACAAAGTATTTTTCGCAAATAAACATTTAATAAAAATATAATTAAAAAGGAAGTAAACACCGTAACCAACGGGGCACTTCAGTATTCTGGGAAGTTTGTGTGCATTTTCAAATAAAGCCAAGGTAACACTCATTTTACATACAGCACACAGTGAAAATGACATGATATGATGGTGGACAAATGCATAATGCGCAGCATAATTTTAAATCACGAGTTTAAAGTTTGTCGATCGCGCGTCTCCAGTGAAGCTGAACTCTCCTCCTGTCCGCATTCAAGTCACACGGACCAACCGTCACACAGAGATCACACGATCATGCAGGATACAAATACACACTTTATAAGATCTCACAGCTGGATTTGACTAGTCTGCAAGGTTTGTGAAATTAAATGTTCATTAGTCATTCAAAGATTTGTTTAAATGATATAAATGAGCATTTCCTGAATACTGAAGACAAACGAGAAAGTTTAACAGTTCTATGTGATTATTAGACAGACTTCTATCCGTATTAGACAGAGCTGTTAATTATGACAGCAAACAAGAGGGAGAATGTGCCCCTCTCAGCGCCGTCAAAATAAAAGTCCCACCTCAAACACGTCGGCCGATGCCAATATTTGAAAAATGCCAAATATCGGCCGATATATCGGTCAGCCACTACATTTAAACAACTTAAACTCGTTTATTACAGTATAAGACTCTACTGAATTACTCTCATCGTGCATTTGGTCTTTTTTAAGGCTTGCTTTGCATGAAGATTTCTTCAAACAAATCTCTTTTGAACAGCACAAAGGTGAGTAAATGACGACAGAACTGTCCCCTTGGTCTAAACAAACCTGAAACAAGTCAATTCACACAGGGTAAAATGTAATCTTACATGAATGTAACTCAACACGAAAGGATCCCAGACTCCGGGCTGACTGATGATCTCCTTCAGCGTCACAGAAGCTTGTCTGAAGTAGCTGTGAATCTCACGGTTGCTGCAGGCCTCCTCTAACACCGAAAGCATAGACAGAGAACCTAGTTTAAGACAGATGCAAGAAAAAAGATCCGGTCTAATGCAAAATTATTGATCTACCTACCGCTCTCAGATGCAGAGTGCTTCTTCTCACACCAGATAAGGTAATCTAGATAACCGCAGTAGGCGCGGATGAGCTTTTTTATCAGGGCCTGAGCGATCGACTGCTTGCCGTATCTCCAGCTGTCTGCGATGAACAGCTGCCGTTTGGCTTCATCCATCTGCTTGTTCAGCAGGAGATGAAAGCAATGCTCCAAACAGATCTACAACATGACAAGTTACATGACCTACTGATCAAATGCATAGCTACAAAGCAGCGTACATGATGCTAAAATGATGCTCTGGATGTTTATAATGCAATGCATACCTTTGAGTAGTGTCTGACACCAAAGTTTTTCAATTGTTCATAAAAAGCGTTGAAATCATCAGGGCTGGAATTTGGAACATGATGCAGAATTTCTATCCCTAAACGCCATGTGATCTGATGGAGAAAATCATGTAAACTGTTAGTGATTCGTTTTAAATTAGTTTGTTTCTGCATCAGATTTGGAGAAATGTGTCTCTGCATCAGTGTCTCAGCAATGGATGCTCTGCAGTGAATGGGTGCCGTCAGAATGAGAGCTGATAAAAACATCACAATAATCCACACCACTCCAGTCCATCAGTTAACATCTGGAGAAGACAAAAGCTTTTTTAACTTCAAACTAAAATACGAGTCCATGATTCATTATAACACTTCCTCCAGTGAAAAAGTGGTCTGGTCTGAATCAGGAGAGAAATCTGCACAGCTCAAGCAGCGTTTACAAGCCAAAACAGCTCTAAACAAATATGTGTGTGGATTTTCATGTGAGAGACAATAGGAGGACGTGTTAATAAGGACTCATATTTTAGTCAGAAGTTAAAAATGCCTTAATGGCTTCCAAACTGAGGAATAGCCTTCCTGATAACGTTCGGGGTTCAGACACACTCTCTCTGTTTAAATCTAGATTAAAGACACATCTCTTTAGCCAAGCATTCACCTAATGCATCTCATAACCTTGTGCTCCAGTTATATCTGATCAAATGCACATTATCATTTTTTACTTGGATTGAACATCACCTTTGTGTTAAAACAGCAGCTATGGATGTGGATTATTGTGATGTTTTTATCAGTTGTTTGGACTCTCATTCTGACGGCACCCATTCACTGCAGAGCATCCATTGCTGAGCAATTTTTCTATCAACTATTCCTTTAATGGTCTAGCATTTAGTCACCAGACATTTCTGTCTGAAGACATAATAAATATTGTTGTAAAAAACAGAAAATATATTAGTTTACATTTAGCAGACACTTGCAAATGAGGACAATGGAAGCAATCAAAATCAACAAAAGAGCAATGATATGCAAGTGCTGTG
Organism: Barbus barbus; assembly: GCF_936440315.1. Classification (NCBI taxonomy): domain Eukaryota; kingdom Metazoa; phylum Chordata; class Actinopteri; order Cypriniformes; family Cyprinidae; genus Barbus; species Barbus barbus. Next base: position 28,524,417 of record NC_136752.1, on the reverse strand, counting down.
ACAAGTCTCAGTTAGCCTTTTTTTAATTATATAATAAATAAAAAGAAATCAGATGGAATAGAAAAAGAAGTGTTAGAGGCCTTTTTTGCTTTTTGTTAACTGTATAATAAATAAAAGAAAACAAATAGATACAAAAAAATAGAGAAGCTATTCTTTAAAAAAATAAAGCTAAACCTTTATTCCAAAAAGGTTTGTATGTTTCACCTTTCTAACATTATATGACAGGCTATGATTTCTTTATATGCCAGAAAAGTGGACTGGTTTCATAATGCATAATTAACAAGTTGATTAGACAGTGTTCTACGGTCTGATATACCTCAGAAACTACTGCATGCAGTTCGGGAACAGCAACAGACTCCAGAGACTGAATGTAACAGCTATAATAGCTTGCAGCCTCCGGCCAGTCATGCCTCAGCATCGCTTCTCTGATCAGATGGAGACACTTTCTGGTGGACTTGAGGGCGCCGACCGCTGTGAGCAAACCTGAAAATAAACACACCTGCTTGAGTGAGTTCCCTAGACCGCATAAACGCTCAATAAATATGATGAGATATCATCAGGACATCACCTCTGGGGTCTGGATGAGACTGGTGGATTAAAAGGGCCTGTTTAATCGGTTCGAGATCTCTGCTCGCATCCTCCTGAGAAACCGCGGCCGCTGCTGCGATATTGAGCTCAGTTTCTATATCATCCATAGCGCACTGCTTCACAGACACTTGATTTCCTCTGGAAAGTATAACGAAGACCTTATGATTCAATTAAGTTATAAACAGCACTCAATAAACGCGGTTTGATTCGAGTGTAACTCTAAACATGTGAGCCAGCAGGGCTCTCCCTCACCGAAACAAGCGGAGAGCGTGAGCAGCTCACAGCGCCACCTGCAGCACGGGAGGACAACAGTCATATTTTATCATCGATATTACATAATCCGAATCGGAATCAGAATTAGTTTTATTCGCCAAGTGTGTGTAAACACACAAGTAATTTGTTGTGTTTTTCAGGAGCTCTTGGTACATGCATACATAAACGCCCCCCTACTGTTTTTCCCAAAATAACCACAAGATAAAGTCAAGATACATTTTTATTGTAACTATGTACTATATTGACAATCAAATCCAGATATATTTTAACTAGTTGGTTGAATAAAAATATTTGGACATTACATTTAAAAATGACTTCAAGTTAGCATTAGGTACCTTGGCACAAATCAAATTTTTGTTAAAAATCTAATAACATGAAAACTCTGGACATTTTTCATACTTGGTTCATAAATGGTCATTGTCACTAAAACTATGATAACTTTTCTGAACACATTACAAAAAAATGACACAATCCTTAAGGGGGGCGTTTCCCCCCACTCTACCCCTATGAGACCCTGGAGCACAAAACCAGTCATAAGGGTAAATTTTTTTTAAATTGAGATTTATACATCATCTGAAAGCTGAATAAATAAGTATTGATGCATGGTTTGTTAGGACAATATTTGGCTGAGATACAACTATTTGAAAATCTGGAATCTGAGGGTGCAAAAAAATCTAAATATTGAG